>NC_142010.1:179401033-179538533 GCF_049901735.1 Notechis scutatus | reverse complement strand
CTGGGGTCTCCCTTTTTGAAGGTGGGGATGACCATGGCTTGTGATCATAGGTTAGGAAAGGAGTTGGTCCTGAAAGATTTTTCAAAGATTATGCTTAGAGATTCTGCTATGGCAGTGGATAGCTTTTTAAAGAAGTAGGCACATATTCCGTCCGGTCCAATAGATAGAGATGGTTTTAGATTGAGTAGTGCTTTTTCAACATTGTCTTTTGTAAAATCGATATGTATTATATTTCTGTGGTTCAGCTAAGAAATACTGGGCATGATCCATTGCTGTTTACAAATACTGAGCCAAAGAATGTGTTAAAGAGGTTTGCTTTGATGGTGTCATCGTTGCAGTCTTTGCCATTAGGTCCTTTCAGGGGTGGGATGGACCTTGAATATTTTAGTTTGTTGTTTACAAAATTGTAGAAAGCACGGGTGGAATTTGTGCGTAGAAGGTTTTCCTCTTGTTTAATGTGATAATAAGTGCATTCAGTTTTTATCTGGTGGCATAGATTTTTGTATTGGCTTTTGAAGATGGCAACGTGACCAGATTTGTTTTTTCACCAAAGTGATCTCTTTTTGGATTGAAGCTTCCTTATTGTTATGGGTAATCTGTTTTTCCTGGTTTTGGGTGTTGTTATTGGTACATATAGTTTGATGGCTCTTTTGATTTCTTGTAAGAATATGTTGTAATGGTCTTCTACAGGATTACATCCTGTGAATAGAAATTGCCAATCAAGGGAAGAGAGATCGTTGATTATAAAATCATAGTTACCTTTTTTGAAGTTATAATTGGGGATTTTGTCGTTGTGATGATTTTTGTGTGGGTGTATGTTGAGACAAAAGTCAATCATGTTGTGATCACTGTTGGAAAAGTGACCAACCAGGATTGATTCAGCTCCAATTATCAACAGCATTACTGTTAAATACAGTCCTGTGGTGGTACAGGACTATCTAGGCTAGATTTATTCTCCCTGTGAGGTTAATTTTATACAGCAAAAAAACTTTTTATATAAACATGCCTACAGTACATATCTATTATCATGCAAAGATACCGCCTTAGAGTAAGTGACTATGATATTTAAGGATCCAGAGACAATGTTCTTTGCCTATTTCTTTCTTCAAGTCCATTCACTTGACCTCCATATATATATATATATATATATATATATATATATATATATATATATATATATATATATATATATATATATATATATATATATATATATATATATATCAATTCATTCAGTTTGGATTTGAATGAAGATTAACAAACTTCTTTCATACATGTCATTCAGTACAGGTAGTACTAAATCATCTATTAGTCTGTCTATCTATCTATCTATCTATCTATCTATCTATCTATCTATCTATCTATCATCTATTTTATATATCTCCCTTATTTTGTACAGCTCAGGGCAACATACATGATGCTCTTGCCTCCGATCATTCAGATTTGCAGCATCAGTTGCATAACAAAGCTACACAAAAATTGACTTCTCAATCCAACACACCTCTGATGCCACCACAAACGTTTGGATACCTTTATCCAAACCCATGTTGAACAACCAAAGGGATTTGATACATTATTTCTTTACTTCCTGCCCAGCATTGAATCATTCATTAAGCAACCAGCTTTCAATACCATGTTCAGGCTAAGCATGTGCTAATTCAACACTATTCACTTTATCATATGCTTTATCCAAGTCAACTGACAGTAAGCTTTCTTTCCCATATCCGTACATTTTTCAAGAGCAAAGTTCCCTACAGCCCTTAACTGTTATAAAGTCACAGCGACTTTTCCAAATTTTGCTCATTGTTACCTCTTGTGACTTTTCAGTCAGAATTTTTCCAAACCCTTTTCAATAACAACCTAATCCCCCCTACAGATTTTGCATTTACTCTTGTTACTTTATCCTGTGTAGAGAAGAATAAAAATGGCATTTTTCCAACAATCAGGTACAGATGAAGTATTCAAGTTGTGGAACCATTTTAAAACATAACTATATTTCTATTTAATTGTACCAATATACCAGAAGAAGACTTTCAACAATCTCACAATAGTCATAACTTCCCTTTCTTCCATTTTTCATTGGACATTAATATTTATATCAACCACTCCAACTCACTATCGTTCTCACACAACTTTGTTTCAGGTTTTCCACACTTCAGTTTTACTCCAAATCATTTCATCATTTTTAAAATTATTTTTAGTTCCATTGATGCTGCTTTAAGTCTCTCTATCACTTTCCAAATCTCAATTAATTAATGTTTAAAGCCTTCATTATGTCTCTTTAATCACTTAACTTTTTCTAAATCCATCATTACAGCTCTCATTTTTTTCTGCCTCCTTTAATTTTAAATCTCCCTGCTCTCTTTGGCTACATAATTACAATGTCTCATCTTCATTTTTTGCCATACTCTTTCACTTCTATGCATCTGATTTTCTGTCCACGGTCTTTTTCTTTCTCCATAATTCTATCAAATGTCCTTTTCATAGTTCCCATAATTCTACAAACTTCTATGACACTCTGAATGACAACAGGATAAAGAATATTTTTTCATGTGATTATTTTGTATGAGGAAATGGCATTTACCTGCAGGTATACATTATACTGTTCATTCTTCCCATTACTGATTCATCAAGTGAGAGAAAAGAAAAACATATAGACTCATCATTATTCTTTGTTACAAGCATCAAATCTGTCATTAGTCATTCAGGCATTTTTGAAAAAAAGAAATGTTAATCACAGATGAGGCACACAAGATTCAATTACTCATTCTGAGTTATTATTTCAGAGCTCAAATGCATGAATTAGCTGAAAGCCACTGTCTTATGATGCACATTTGAGAGCATAAAAGATTTTATCTAGGCCCAGATCACATTTTTTTTACAAAAAAAAGTTGTAATAAAAAGTATCTTGTCCACTTTGCTCATTTTAACCCACATAAAAACTCTTTCATAACTGAGTTAACATTTCTTTGCCTTATACTTTAGAAATACTGTATTTACTATTTTCTTAAAACCATTGGCCGGTAACACTTCCACAACCCAAAAGATTCTGGTTTAAAGTTTATAGAGGGTTGTCCATCCCATGGCAAGAATATTCCATGTCGAAAGAGTGGGAAAATTGCTAAGATAATGATGCTGTTCTGTTCTCTTTGGATAGAGAGGTCAGTTTGTTAGACATTAAAGTGCTTCTTTTGTTTTTGTTTTATTATTATTATTGTTTTGGTCTCTGTGGATATCCACACATACAGGACACAGATAGAAAGAAATGACATGACATTGCAAAGCCATTACCTTATTTCAGATTCCACAGGTATGCAGTTCAAATTTCTCCCTCATTCCTGGTCTCTTTCCCTACATAAAAAAAGGTTTTATTCTTCAAAAACGTATAAAAATCTTAAGCTTTTTCTATTGGTAAGGAAGAAAACAGACATATGATATGTTGTCAATTGTGGCAACATGGTTCTGATCTTATAGAACTTTTTTTACATCTTTCTGGGCAGTTCCTTTATTTTTTTTAAAAAAAATCTGTTTATTGTGTATCGCAATGATATCCTACCACAATCATTATATATGACGTGGGAAAATACCCGAACCAAGCCGAACACCATACATGTAAGTACCATGAAAAACTTAAGAAAACAAATATATATATATATATATATATATATATATATATATATATATATATATATATATATATATATATATATATTTTTTTTCTGAGGTTCTCGCTGGTATTTAGTATGTGGATCTTTGTTATTCGGGTTTTCTCCCGCGTAAGATTTAAGATTTACTTTGAATCTTACGCGGGAGAAAACCCGAATAACTAAAGATCCATATATATATATATATATATATATATATATATATATTATATAAATTATATAAATAAATTACTGTATAATAATTATTGTCTAATAGTTATTAAGTTTGTTGAGAACTGCTGCAACTAGCTTTTTCATAATACAGGTAGTCTTCAACTTATGACCACAATTGAGCCCAAAATTTCTGTTGCTAAGCAGAGCATTTATTGAGTCTTGCCCCCATTTTACCACTTTTCTTGCCACGGTTGTTAAGTGAATCACTGCAGTGGTTAAGTTAGTAACACATTTATTGTTAAATGAATCTGGTTTCTCCATTAGCTTTGCTTGTCAGGAGGTCACAAAAGGTGATCACATGACCTCAGGACTCTGCAACCATCATCAATATGAGTCAGCTTCCAACAGTCTGAATTTTGATCATGTGGCCATGGGGATGCTGTAACGGTCATAATTGTAATAAATGGTCATAAAAGTGACTTTTTTCAGTGCCCTTGTAACTTTGAATGGTCACTAAATAAATTGTTTTATGTTGAGAACCACTGGTACTGTAAAGAAAGCAAAACAACAGGGCCAGGTTTTTACGCTATATAATACACTAACTGGCTTGTAGGTATTGTGGGGTGCTAGCATCTCTACTGCTCTAGAACATGAATGTTGTTTGATCGGCTTCCCAAGATGATTACAATGCAGCAAATTAGATCAGACACATCATGAATCCGGGGAGGGTGAAATCCCTGTTTTTTTTCTGTTGCTCAATAGCTTCCAGTATGAGGTTAAAAGAGCTGTACAGTTGGCTCTCTAATTGGCATAAAATTATTAAGGAAAGAATTTCATTGCTGCCCCAATTGCGCCCTTTAATCAATTCACAGCAGGAAGGAGAGGAAACAGGGTGGGCTGCTGGGGGTTTGCAGGAGCTAAGATTTTGTGCAGTTCGGAGAAGCCCCAAATCCCACTCCTGGCTGGCCCTGCCCACTCCTCCTCTCCCCTCCCAGGAGTCCCTACGTGGCCCATTTTGGATGCAGGTAAGTGCAGGATTTGCACGGAGGCTCAGGGAGGGCGAAAAATGGGCCTCCCAGAAGTTCGGGAAGGCCAGAAATGGGCCTGTTTCTCATTTCCAGAGAGCTTCCAGAGCCCGGGGAGAGCAAAAACGCCCCCCCCCCGCCATGGTGCAGGGAGCCAACTAGGCAACACCACTATGGCTGTGCCCTCCCAGCAACCAGGCAGAGAACCCTTTGCTAAATTTTTTGAAGGCCATCCCTGAGAGGGAATCATGGTCAGATTGAAGGTGCTACTGGGTAATTAACTTCTTTTCCCGCTTCCATTTACCTAGTTATGTCCGATTTTCAGAGGCTGCTTGGGCAAGTGTCTTAAGTTTTCTTGGCCAGCTTTTTCAGAAGCAGTTTTCCATTGCCTCCTTCCCAGGGCTGAGAGAGAGGGACTGGCCCAAGCTTAGCAGCTGGCTTTCATGCCTATAGGTGGGACTAGAACTCACCGTCTCCTGGTTTCTAGCAAGATGCCTTAACTACTACACCAAATTGGCTCTCAGGCAACATTTTATAGCTACAGAAAAGCTTGTTCTTCCTTCTGAAAATGGTATTTAGCTTTTCTACATTTGAACAACAGTTCTTTTTGTTTTTGTAACCCCATCACTGGAATGTGGAACAGGACTCATTCTGTACAAGCAATAATTTGTAAACAGTTCTTCAATCATCACTGTTTTTAACCCCTATTCCATAATTACCTTCAAAACTTTTCACACGGAGGGTGGGGGGAGAGAGAGAGGGAGAGGGAAAGAGAGGGAAAAAAATAAAAGGGTTTTAATCCTAGCAAAGTAAATGGCTAAAAATAAATAAATAACCCCATGCAATATATTTCTCTAACATCATAGCTAGATAATAACGTGCATATGGAATTTTTAACATATAATTAAAGGATAGGTTAAAATAAGCCTATTGATAGAATGTTGTCATCACACAAGACAAGGTAAGTAGATTAAAATAGGTACATGGCAGTTCCACATCAGGTGAATCAGACTGCGCCTCTTAATTTTCTAGTAAAGGGAGCATTTAGGGTTAGAATCAAGATCATATGAAGTTCTAGTATTGTTTTACAATGCCTTAGTAAGACCACACCTGGAATACTGCATCCAGTTTGGGTCACCACCAAACGTTTGGAAATGTTGCCAAAAAATTTTTTGGGAAAAAGTGCAGAGAAGAATAGATAAGATAATTAGGGATGCCTGGAGACTAAAACATGAACAGTTTCAGGAATTGGATATGCCTAGTCTAGTGAAAGGAAGAACCAGGGAAGACATGATAGCAATTTTCCAATATCTAAGGGGCTGCCACAGAGAGGGGTCCACCTATTTTCCAAAGCACCAAAGTCAGGAGGAGAAATAATGGATGGAAACCAACAAAAGAGAGATCCGACCTAGAACTAAAGAAACAATTCCTAACAGTGAGAACAATCAACCAGTAGAACAGCTTGCCTTCAGAAGTTCTGAGTGCTCCATCACAGGAGGCTTTTAAGAAGAGACTGGACAGCCACTTGTCTGAAGTGGTATAGTGTCTCCTGTTTGAGCAGGGGGTTGGACTAGAAGACCTTCAAGGTCCCTTCCAGTCTGATATTCTATTCTGTTATTCAATAGACAATATACCAATGGTACCTGAAAATCAGCATCATGCCCTTCCATTTTGGATCTTAATGAAATGGGTTCCAGATCATTCTATGTTCTATGAGGTGGGATTTTCAGCAATTTGACATGGTGAGAAAGTGGAACACTTGGATGATAATATCATAAAAATGCTATCTAGAAATGAGTGAACAAAAGATGGCCCTGGACGGAACCCACAGCCAGTGCAGAAGTATCCCAATTCAAGTGCATTCATATTTATAACACCCTGGATTCTTTACTACAGTATTTGGACAAATTTAACTTGGACTAAATTATTTTTCCCTGTTCAAAATTCATCTGCCCTCCTGGATAATGGAATTATATGCCAAACATTACTGTGATTTTATCATATATTGTCAGATTGGCGGGGCAGGGTTCAAGAAAGAAGAAAAACATACATAAAGGAAATTTGGAGGGACAATCTAGAAGGAAGGAAAGTATGAAAGGGCCCAGTTTCTGGCCAGGCTGAGGATTGATGCTTTTTTAATCAACCGTATAAGGACAATCCTTATGCTTCTGAGTATTCCTGCTGCTGCCTGACATCCTTTAATCTGATGCTTCTCAGAAAAAAAGATATAAAGATCCCCCCTTTTGAATCAGTGTGATTTAAAAATGAGAGCAACAGGGGGAGGAAAGGAGGGGAGGTTAAGTCCCAAATATCTCATTTGGGTAGTAGAAGGTCAATCTTATCCCTCACCTTCCCAAAGGGAAAAGAAAAAGCAAATGTTCCTTACAGCATCATGTTTTATTTTACTTCAATGCCTTTAATTCCTTTTCTTATCTTTCTGTAATTCTATGAATCCAGTGAGCTTGAGAGTAGATATCTTGGAATGCATTTGCACTGGATGCCACAGGATATTCTTCTTCACTCCAAGGAACAATCCCTCCCAACTGTAACTATGTTTTGTTTTATTTGGCACTTGGTTTTACCCACATAAACCAATCCACAGCAGAGTTTTAACTTGCATATGATACTGCTCAGAAGGAAGGCAATAAAATCTCCACTGTGAAAATCTTTGCCAGATAGAAGATAAATAGATTGATAGATGATAGATAGATATGCAGCCTTTTGTTACTGCCAAGCACCTTTTAATCTGCGTTTTAAAATTTGAGTTGTAATTGAAGATTAGAATTGGAGGGGACGGGACGGGACGGAAGGGAAGAAATTTGGTTTGGAAGATACAGGGGGAAAAGATTGGGGTCTACATGTTTAATATTTCTTAGCATATATTTTAGCCGGAACATATACATGGATGCTAGCCTTTATGGTTATCCATATGGGAACAGAATGTAAACAGAAGGGGAATAAGTCAGGATAGGGCAAGTCGAGGCAAGACGGGAGAAGAACAGAAAGGAATAGAGAAATTGCATTAGCTGATTTTCTATCTCATATTTGCTCCCTGAAAAGTCACTGGTGATGTACCCAAAGATTCAGTTGTTTGTTCTCTGTGGTTGTTCAGACATTCGTGTTGTCTTCTCTTAGTGAGGCAGTGATTCGCAACCAAGGATGTTTCCAGCTACAAAAGTCTTGCTGCAAGTGCATTTGAAAATGCAGTTGAGATACTGCTGTAGAAAGTTAGCACCCACCCCTCTCCTAGAAGAATGAAATGTTATAGCAAATATTAAAAAGGTAGAATATTATATTTCTGTGGATAAGAAAAGGGGAAACATGTTTTTAGAGACAAAACAGCTTCCTGCAGCTCCTTGCCTCCCCCCTCCAGCTCCAGGGTGATGGGATTAAGACATGGCCCTCAGGACATGATAGGATTAGCCCTCTACCATCTCACCACATGGCACCTGAGAAGATTACATCACCCAGCAAGATACAACCAAGCTACCCCTGCATGGCCCCATGGGAGTCTGACAACCAATCAGGATACATTTCTTGCCACAGGAACAGGAAGCAAGTTCAAAGCCCAACAGAAGTTATAAATCTCTCTCCCATGTGCTTTTTTGCCCAGGACCTCAATGTGGTCCTGTCCACCATTAAAACCATCCTTCCAAGCACCCTCCATGTTTCCAGTGTCTTTCTTCCCACTTGGAACTGAACCCAGATGGACATTTCTTCCAACACTGCCAAAAGATACCCATGTGTTTTGGGAGGTGCTCTTCATTTCCTAAATGAAGGGAGGACTAGACATCAGAGGTGACACTAAAAATGCAAATGGACAGAGGTGCATATGAAAGTTAGTCTTAACTAATTAATCCATGCTTGCTTCATGGTCCTCTCCTTCCCAATACCCAATAAATATTAACAAAACTCAATTTTCCCTAAAATCTATTAGACATTTTGCCCAAGACAATGTCTAAGTAAACTCTTCCATCTACTGGTCATTGGGATGTGAACTGCTGGTGTGGGGGGGGGGGGAGTTGTGTGGGTTGGTGAAGGGTTGGTGCCATCTCTGGTTGGCTGTATGGTTGATTTGGATTCTGAAGGATTCGTAGTCTGGTTGTAGGTCAATGTATCTGTTGATGGAATTGCTTATGGATTGTCAGGCTTTGATGAACTCATGAGGTGGCAATGGATGGTGTGGGTGATGATTTTTGTGTTCCCTTATTTTACTTGAAGGTGTGTTTTCAAATAAACAGAAAAGACCAGGCCACAGGAATGATATTAACTCAACCCAAGTCAATGATTCTAGATTCTTTGGAACAGTTTTACTTTGTACTGTCGATTGATATAAGGTTTATGTTCCAAGGCTTGAATATACAGTAATAATTCCAAATAAACAGATGTTTTTGGCCAGAAAATGACTAAACTGAGAAATTATGTCAAGAGGACTGGATACTGTCAAAAAAGAACAGCTCCAATTAAAATGTATTTACAAATTAGCAGATTTAGCCAAATATGTCTCCTGCATATGGAGATAGTATTTCGCATCTTGCTCGAACATAATTTAAAGTAATAGAAAACTACATCCAATACGTTCTTCAAATTGAAAAGGAACTCATTTTAAAAATAAACTACAGCATTGCACAAAACCTGGGGTAACTGTATATATAAGAGCATAAACAGCCAGGTTCTTCTGCTTATTGTTCTTTGGATTATATTTACGACTTCATCATCTTTTTTTCTAACATTCATAGCATTCACTTCTATCCCTTAACATGTCACTATCATTCCAATCTATATATCTAAAATCCTTCTTCCAGGATTCCTTCTTTTCCGTTTGGAGCCAAATCATTTCATCTCTGTTATTTTTAATTCCGTTCACTCTGCTGGAGGCTCCTTTGCTTAGTCCACTTCATCTCATTCCAAGACAATGTTTTATTTCCATCAAAAATTTGCCTGCATTTTCTCTCCCACCTTTTAATCTTAACCAGTCCTTGCTCTCTTTGTCTACATTGTGTTCAACTATCCTATATCTTCTACCTGTTATATGTCTGTCAGCCCCCATTTTTGCAGTAAAACTTCTCTTACTGACATTTTTTTTCTCATTCAAAACCTCTTCCACCTCATCCTTCTACCAAGCATCCTTTTTCATACATCCCATTAGTATAATTACACACATTTTTACACATTCTGTAACATAATTCTTTTCATTGTTCCAAGCTGTTGCCTTATCATATTTCCCTACAACCTTGTTCAGTTCATTTGGTTGAGAGATAAATCTGTTTCTTTCTTTCTCTCTCTCTCTCTCCTTCCTTCCTTCCTTCCTTCCTTCCTTCCTTCCTTCCTTCCTTCCTTCCTTCCTTCCTTCCTTCCTTCCTTCTTTCTTTCTTTCTTTCTTTCTTTCTTTCTTTCTTTCTTTCTTTCTTTCTTTCTTTCTTTCTTTCTTTCTTTCTTGGAAAGAATGACTCATACATTCTCTTCCTGTTGCCATTCTACTTTTGCTCTCATTACTTTCACTTCTCCCTTTTTTTCCCATATCTATTTTCCCATGATCCATACTATCAGAAAATCCTCCATCCTAGATTCTGAATGGATCATAGTTCTTGTTATTATTCACTAATTTTTCAATCTCTCCTAAAGCCAAAGAACAATGAAATTAATCATTGCTGTATGTGTACATATGAATAGACTTGGGCTTAAACTATGCTTTCAAAACATGCCAATCACTAAGCAGATATTTTCCACAGAGTCATCATTCATCTATCTATCTATCTGTCTATCTACACACACACACACACACACACACACACACACACACATCATATATATTAATTTCTCATTTCCCAGTTAACCTTACGTGTTCACTTCCTCACCTATGGTCAATCCAATGAATTCCACAAGATTTTTATTATGTTTTATTTTAATATATCTGTTCTTAATTATTTTTTAGATCCTATTATATTGTTTTTATAATATATACATAGATAGAGAAATCTGTAATGGTTATACTATGAGATATTTTATTATAACCTGCCTTAAGGCTGTAATAAATTGATTGATACTCCACAAGATTAAACTAACTTTCATTCAGATTTATTATATCTCTCCACTTTCTCTTAGTCTAACAGACACAACATATATGTAAGCCTCAACTTATGACCCCAACTGAGCCCAAAAGTGAGACATTTGCTAAATGTATTTTGCTCCATTTTATGACCTTTCTAGTCATAGTTGTTAAGTGAATCACTGCAGTTGTTAAGTTAGTAACATGGCTTCCCCATTGACTTTGTTTGCCAGAAGGACACAAAAGGTGATCATATGACCCCAGGACTCTGTAACTGTCAGAAATATGAGTCTGTCGCCAAGCACCTGATTACGTGATCATGGGGGTGTTGAAATGGTTGTAATTGTCAAAAATGATCATAAGTCACTTTTTTCAGTGATGTTGTAACTTTGAACAATCCACTAAACAAACTGTTGTAAATCAAAGTCTACCAGTTCATCAACACTTGTAGGACCATATGCTTCCCCATCCTTGCCATTGAAAGTATGTGGCCAGGTAAAAAAAAACAAATAAAATAAGATAAAAATAATAATAAAAAATTCAGAGGTGTATAATCATATTTGAAATTTAAAGGCCAAATCTATTCTTCTGGTCATTATCCAATTCAGGGTATATAAAAGGAAATAGTCATTAAAAAAGCAATATTTCTTACTCCTAGACCAGAAGTGGTATTCAGCAGGTTCTGACCAGTTCTGGAGCACCGGTAGAGGAAATTTTGAGTAGTTCATAAAACCGGCAAATCCCACCTCTGACTGGACATTTTACAGTATCCTTCCCCTGCCACGCTCACCAAGCCAAGCCCACCAAGCTACGCCCACCAAGCCACGCCCACAGAACCAGTAGTACAAAAAATTTGAATCCCACCACTGTCCTAGACAGTTTCACAAAGCATTAAATATACCCTGCACATGCTTTTTTTTTTTATAATACAGGGATTGTCATGAATTGTGGAGCAGGTCAATTAAAAAAAATATCAACAAGTGCATTCTGGTTTATAGTTAGACATGGTATGAATAAGTTTATATAAAATTTATCCCAATTCAACTTACACTACCAATTTGAACATTTATGAGGAATGGGGGACGGGCGTCAGGAAGAGAGAGAAGTAGAAACCATCTAGAGTACATAAAGATGATTGGGAAAGTACAGGAAGGCAAGGTGAAATAACTAATCTAAAATCATCTACAGGGATCCAGGAACAATAGCAGCCTTCCAAGTAGAATTTATTTAAATTATTTCTTGCATCATGTGCAATTTTTTTTATCTCTATAAGGTTCATAATTAAATTATGAATTAATAAAAGTGGCATAAAATATCTCTAAAATTAATGACTAATAATAAATATTAATATGCTGGAGAGAGAGAGAGCAACCCTGCTGTGTAGTTCACAAATTAAAGGTAGCTCAGATGCTTTGTTCACACCCTCTAAATTCATCACTTTATTCCAGGTAGCAAACTTTGGCTTCAAAAACACACATGCAATTTTGTGTACAGTATGAATCTTTTGGGAGTAGTCTATCACATATTCTTGATACAAATTATTGGTTCCAGGAGTTCAGTAAAGAGCAAGACCCTTTTCAGCATTTGTATGTTCCTTATTCCACATCATCACAATATTTTTTTAAAAAAATATAGGTCATTTATGGGTCACTGCAACAAGAGGAGAATTCTGCATTTATGCTGAATATTTGTCCTGAGATCATTATTATAGTAAACAGAGTGTAAAAACTTGAGCTGCCAAAGGGCGTCATTCCTTTCCTACTCAATAGACAATTAATTCTTGCTGGTTAATGTGATTTGTCTCTCAAAGCCATTTCTCTGGAAATCTATTTGCATTTGTTTTATTTTCAAGACATTTGCGGTTATTGACCAAGGGGTTGGTGGGCAAAAACAGTTGGTCTCTACAATAACCAAACTGAATGTGTTCTTTAAAATCTGGCTTCTAATATTTATCGCTCAAAGCTTGGCTTTACTGTACAAATATGAGATTGTGTAGTAGAATGGTTCGCACTAGGTCAGAATGCTGGAGGAAGTGGGTGTTTGAATGACACGATATCACCTTCCTCCCGTCCACCTCAGCCAAAACAAAACAATAAAATTAATAAAAATTGAAGTGGGCTTCCTAAATATTTTAAGTTTCTATGTCAAGTAATGACTTTTAAGCAGAAGTAAATTGATTCATTCATTCCCTGTCTTTGTGCATGTGCATAATTCCCCCTCGCACGCTACACATCTGTGCATACATGCGCGATTCCCCTCACATGCAGCACATTTCTGTGCATGTGTGTGTGTCTCCCACATACTTCCCTCCGCCCTCTGCGCATGCACGCCAGATACCCGACAATCAGCTGCCGGGCGGTGGCGCACATACTTGTGGGGCTCTTCCAGGCGACCTCTTGCATGCCAGGGGAAATGGCTCTGCGTGCCACTTCCGGGATGCGTGGCATAGGTTCGCCAACATGGCCCGAAATCATTTCAGGCAAATGGTTGTTCAGTCTCTTCTTAAAAACTCCCAGTGTTGGAGCATCCACAACTTCTGAAGGCAAGTTGTTCCATCTAGTCCAGTAGTAGTAACATTCAGAGAAACTGAAGAAGTATAAGCAGAGAGGGAAATTTGGAATAGCTCATCGCTGTAAGTGAAATTTTGACCTTTGCAGACACTTGGACTTTAAGATAAATGTGAATTTGCTGCTTCCTGTGTCTATTGAGGCCACAGCTAAGCTAGTCTTGGTTTTTGACACCAATCCTAACAGAAAACAATACTAATAACCAATTAGAAAATCTTTGTAATGGCCTTGATTAAAATCATTTAGTCCTAAGATCGTGTATTCTGGAAATTGATATTTGGTTATTTGATCCATAGGTGCTCCAACTGCAATTGGTTGTTTAAAAACAGCAGCAAATTTACCTATGCCTTGATATTTCCCTTGATAGTCTACTAAGGAAATTTCTGAGAATATTCCCTGTTTATTCTCTCTCTTTTTGGATTAAAGGTTCCCTATGCAGCAACAACAACTGTAAAACAGCCTTCAAGTTGTTCTGTTTTTACTAATTGAGAGTTTACAAATTGCATACTTACACTGGGATCATTTTAGAATCTTTAGAATCATATGGAATATGTAACAGAAAAGTCCCAGAAAAGTAAAAATGCTAATGCAATAATCCTCTGAACCCTTTCTTCTGACAGAAGGAATCAAGAAAAAATTGAAGCAAAAACTCTAGTGACAACTCAAAGCTAGTAGGGCTACTCCAACTGTTACATGCACAGTCAGATCAGATTAATATTGCACTGGCGTGACACACTTTTTTTATGTCAGCAACATTAAAAAAAAAAGAGGAAAAAAAGAGACTTTCACTATAAGTAATAATTCCCTTGGCAGAGAAAAGGTTACCCCACACACCACTTCCTTCTCTTTTGAAAGTTCAATTGGAGAAATAAATTAAGGTTAGAGAGACCACATTTGACTAGTCTCTAGAATTCTGACTCACAAATTATTACCTTTGTTCTCTTGTCATTATGCTTGGCCAAAATTCAGACAAGAGGCCAGATGAGTTTAATGCTGTTTTAGTTCAATTTAGGGGAGGGGGAGGACAGTGAAGCCATAAAAAAATGCAGAATGGGAAATCCAGGTCTTAATCCTATAAACCTTAAGGTGGCTCTAGCACTATGCAGAATGTCTAATAACACGAGAGTTTCTAAGTCCATCTCCCTGAAGGTTTTGTGTATGTCTCTCTCTCTCTCTTTCTATGTCTACCTATGTATCACATCTGTATAAGTAGCAATAGCAATATCACTTAGATTTACATGATGCTCCATAGTGCTTTACAACACTTTCTGGGCAGTTTACAATGTCAGCATTATTTGCATATTTCCCCCAACAATCTCAGTCCTCATGTTATGGACCTTGGAAGGATGGAAGACTGAGTCAACTTTGAGCCAGTCAGGATCGAACTCTGGGAATTGGGCAGAGTTAGCCTGTTAATACTGCATTCTATTTTTTTTCCCAAGAAGTAATTCTACAGAATATCTGGGTGACCATTGTAATGTCTGAACAATCTACCTTTATAGACCCACCCTGCCCCCCTGTGAAGTCAAACAAACCCTGATGCGGTCCTCAATGAAATTGAGTTTGACACCCCCGGCTCTAAAGGCCTATTATCAAAGATTGTATACAGGTAGCTCATCAAATCTGCCCTTTGAGATTTTTTCATACTTCTTCATAGTACTTTTACAGGTAGTCCTCAACTTACGACCACAACCGAGCCCAAAATTTATGTTGCTAAGTGAAAAATAGGTTAAGTGAGTTTTGCCCCATTTTATGACTTTTCTTGCCATGTTTGTTAAGTGAATCACATCAGTTGTTCAATTAGTAACACGCTTGTTAAGTAAATCTGGTTGCCCCATTGACTTTGCTTGTCAGAGGGGACCCCATGACCCCAGGACACAGCAACCATCATAAATACATGTCAGCTGTCAAGCATCCAAATTTTAATCACCTGACCGTGGGGAGGCTGCAATGGTCATAAGTGTGAAAAATGGTCATAAGTCCCTTTTTTCAATGCTGTTGTAATTTTGAATAGTCACTTATCGAACTGTTGTAAGTTGAGGACTCTGTGTATCCTTATTTCTTCATTTTCATACTGGAGCAATCTCCAAGCCTCATTTTCTATGTTATTAAGTCCAAGAAGGTTATTTTTTCCCTCATTCCTAGACTGTCACTCTATCGCTAAAAAGAATAATGGAACGGTATGACCTTTTCAACAGGAGGAACTAATAGGAGGAGCTACAACTATTGACTCGGTTGTAGCTTTCTGAGGAAAAATAATCCTGTAGCCTTTGTCTGTCTTATCACATAGGCAAACTAAGGTTCATTATCACTTCTGACTCATAGAATAGTTGACTCAGAACAGTTAAATAAGAACCTCAGCCGCCTTAGCTCTGTTATCCCAAATCAGATCGGAGCGCATGGCACTTGGTCACGTAGAAGTATGCCAACACTTTGCTCATCAGAACTTGTGGTTTCAGAAAATGTTATTTCCATTTGTTTTGAACTGACCTCCACCATTTCTCTCTCTCTCCCCTCTCTCTCTCCCTCCCTCCCTCCCCCACTCTCCCTCTCCCTCCCCCCTCCCTCCCTCCTCCCTCCTCCTCTTCCCTCTCTCCTCCCTCTCTCTCCCCTCCTCCGTTCCTCTCTCTCCCCTCTCTCCTCTCCCTCCCTCTCCCTCTCTCCCCTCCCTCCCTCTCTCCCTCCCTCCCCTCCCTCTTCCTCTCCCTCTCCCTCCCTCTCTCTCCCTCTCCCTCCGTTCCTCTCTCTCCCCCTCCCCTCCCTCCCTCCCTCTCTCTCTCTCTCTTAAACCCAACTGCAATCTCAGCACAAGGCTTCCTCTTTCCAGCTTGTTGCATTTCATTAAAATGAAATACTACATATTTTGTTTAAAAAAATAGGGGTGAGGATAAGAGATCTGAATGCTTGTCAGTCTGGAGAAATGAGTTGTGCTTGAATTTAGGTTGAAAATTGTTCTTTCAGACTTCTTTCGGAAGAATGGATAGAAATTCATAAATATTCTCCAATATACTAGTAAGAGGGAAGGAGCTTGTTTTACATACTACATGAAGCCAGGGCTTCTTTGAACTCTAGTTTCTGAACTAGCTATAGTAACTTAGGCAGTAGTAGTGGCTTCATAACAAGACCAATATGTTAAATTTTTGGAACTCGGTCAGCTGGTTAAGAGCAGAGCTGAGCTATACTGCCTAGAGCCCAAATCAGCTGTTCAGCAGTTAGTAGTAAAGCAAGGCAGTATCAATGGAATTGGAAAAAAACAAATATTAACCATTTACCAGTACAGTACTGGACTAAAGCCGTACACAACGTTAAGCCATAGCCATAATTTACAACCCACAGTGACTGAATTCATTCATCACATTAAGCTGCACCCCACCAAGCTACAAGCTGATGCTCTGCATAATGTGTGAATCCAAAAAGAGAGAATTTTTATAGCATCAAAAAATATTTCATACCAGTCTGGTATAGATTTCAGAGAGATGTGAATATTGTTTGTCTCAGTATGTGTGTGTGTGTATATAAAACACTTCGGCACAGTAGTGAAGTTTGTATTTCTTTTTGAATTATGTCCTAAATTATGTTTTTCAATTAATGACTAAGGTGTTTTTTTAAAAAAAGATGCTGAATATCTGAAATATTAAAGAAACAAACCCACATATGCATTTTTTTTTCTCTTGAAGGAGTTGGTTGGCATTGCAATAGGCTGCAGTTTCATCTTTGAATTTGCTCATTTGAAAATCCAGTATAATTGGGTAACATCGTATTGCTTAAAATTCAGCAAAGGAACAACAAGTGAAAATTTTCATTAAATCCTTCTCTCACTCAATCAATTCCCACCGGCCTGTGGCTTAGAGCTTTTCCACTGTCTGATCCTGTCTAATGCCAAATATCTTTATTTATTAGGCATTTATCATTGAGACAAGACTTGGAAAGCGCTGGTGACATAAACATTTTTCATATTTTGTAATAATAAACTGAAAAATATCAATCTGGACATAAGATAAATATTTTTGAAGGATCTCAGCTGAGCTTCTAACAGGACCTCCGTGTTTAACAAAAATGTTATTGAATGACACCATGTGTTCACTTTCAACTATTGACATGAGTTGCTTTCCTTTTCTATAAATCAAAACCTAGAACTTTCTGTATGTAAACAGTATGCACACTGTTTTGCCGATGATAATTCAGTGAAAATGTAGAGATTATGTTACTGAGAAGTGTGAGCGAAGAATAACTTTATTTGTGAAAATAGTACAATTGAAAAACAAAACAAAGCCACAATACAATACAAATGGAAAAACGGCAGAAATGACCTCGGTTTGAAGTCCTAGTGAAGGAGAACTAGACACTTCATATGGCTCCCCACTTTATTGGATGACAGTCTGCATAGTGAAAAAGTTCTCCCTAATATCTAGCCTCAACCTGCTTCCTTATAGACTTAATATTTTGGTTGATCCTGCCATCTGGGGCAATAGAGAAGGACCTGCCTCTGTCTTTTATGTGACAATGCTTCAGAATAACCAAACTATTGGGATAGCACTCTCATAAAATTATTCCACTGGAGGAGCTGTCTAGTCATGCTCTTTCCACCATAGTAGTAATCACCAATCCCAAATACCTATTTTCAAATGTAAATAAAAATTCGCTTAATATATAGACAAAAGAGTCAAATACTGGAGCATAAGCATAAAAATGATATTTTGATTATTTGATTTCAGCTCTACTTGAATTGAGCTTTTTCCTCAATGAAATCCCTTGGTGATGTTCGGCATGTTACTGTGCTATAGGAGTAGGCTGATAGACAATTTCAAACTGTTGTCAAGAGGGCTTAATAGCTCTATGTAAGAATAATATGGATGAATTACATTTTAAGTGTCTCCATGAACCACGGAGATCTTAAATGAATGATAATGTGAGCTATATACTTCCTCAAGGAGACAGAACTTTGACCATTTCGTTTTAATGTGGGATAATACTGCTCACATATAACCCCAATTCTACAAGCCAGTTGTAGAATTATATAAAAGATAATACAGTACCTGAACAATGTAACAGGGGCAGCCAAGGGTTAATCATTAGCCTGCAGTCTGACTCTTAATGTATGTGTTAACTGCAGATCTGCATGCTTACTCTGGAAGCAACGTAGAACACGTTCTTCTTCCTTTTGGTCTAAGACCATCAACCCTATTAAAGTTACTGCCATCAAGGGACAGAGCTGCAATCTTTCCCATCTGTGTTTTATAAGCCAATCAGTGGAGGAAGTATCCTAAAATATGCAGGGGAGCTGATAAAACAGTCACATTAGGTATCACTTTGCTGTGTCTTGAACGAATGTTCCCTGTCTGTTCTTTGAGAAAAAGAGCAAATGAGACCATTTTCACAATGTTCATTTTCCTCCCAATCCCCCACCTCTCTGAGCATAGCTAAAACTAAAGTAACCTTGTATGTAAAAATAACTTAGAAAGAGAACAGAAAGTTTGCAACTAGGCAAATTCTAGCAGGCATGCACTGCCCAAAGCATGACTGGTCCAGTTGCATGTTTAGCAATTTTTGTCATAGCTCATTGATATACTAATCTCTGTCAATAGACTGCCAGGTTATATGCTTGCACAAGGGTGCATAAACTCAGTACAGTGTGTTACTCCACATCTCACTGAAATACCTATTGCTGTGGTCAAAACCTGGCTCACCTAAAATAACCGAATCACTTTGAAGATACATCACAATGTTATTAGTATGCAAGCATTAAAATGCTGTACACTGAGCTCTCAGAAAAGCATCGGTAGCCTTTCTGAGCAGCCCTGAGCAAAGGCAAAACCAGAGGCCTGCCACATTGCAAAGGCAAGACAAAGGCAGATCCAGAGTAAAATGGTGGGGTCCTTGGTGCTCTCTGAGCTTGGTTGTTTCCTTGTAGATGTTTCATTGCCCAACTAGGTTACATCATCACTGCTCTCTGTTTTTAAAATGGACCTTCTTACCTCTGGTGATCTGCTCAGCTGAACATAAGAAATAACATAAAACCATCAGCGGGGAAAGTCAGTGGGCTGCAGCTGGGATTCGCCTCCCATCCCAAGGTTGCTTCCATGCTACCCAGCCTTGAACCACTGGGGACCCCCTTCCGTCCTTTCTTCCCAGTCAAAATGCAATGTTCCAAAAGAGTCCCTAGTAGGACAGTGGTCACTATGCCCTTATCCCAAAGTTGCAAAGGGCTGAACCAAATCTGTCACTAGATCACAAGATCTACATAGAGAAATGCTATTGGAGATATTGTGAATGAATCTATCATCGCCAGAAAACACATCTCATTTAAAGACGCATCTCATTCCTGTTGGACTTTCAGCAATGCATTCTACATGGGGGCTGCTGGCCCTGAAGACTCTTGTTGTTTAATCACGAGGGAAGTCACCCCTCCTAGAAAAATGAAATATTTTGAGAAATATTTTAAAAGGCAGTATATTATATCTCCCTAAAGGAGAAACATGTTTCTAAAGACAGAAACCAGAAATATCTGCCCCCAGCAGATATTTGGAGCCCATTAAGAAGGACTGGGGCAGCCTATCTACAAAACAAAAAAACCTTCAGTTCCAGGGTGATGGGATTAAGACATGACCTTCCAAGACATAATAGATTACCTAGCAGCAGAGCTCACCACATTGCAAAACCACCTGGAGACACTGCATCACCCTCCAGGCTTCAACCAAACTTCTCAGACAACCTACAGGGTTAGCTATGACCCTACAACAGCCAATAGAATATATGTTTTTCCACGGGAACAGGAAGCTCAAGGGCAAGGCCCGAGAGAAGGTATAAATAACCCTCATTCTCAACTCCAACTTTTGGTCAGCTGCACCAGGACGATGTACTTGGCAGTTCTGTTTACCATTACCCTCTTTCCAATCAGCCTCCATTTTTTTCAGTGTCTTTATCCCGGCTTGGAACTGAACCAGATGGATATTTCTTCCAACAATTGCTAAGTCATGTCTGCCTCTTCCTGACCCCATGGACCATAGCACACCAGGTTCCTGTGTCCTCCACTGTCTCTGTGAGTCTGCCCAAACTCATGCCCACCGCATGACACCATCTAATCATCTCATCTTCTGTCCTCCCCTTCTCCTTTTACCTTCTGTCTTTCCCAACATCAGGGTCTTTTCCGATGAGTCTTCTCTTCTCATTAGATGGTCAAAGTATTTGAACTTCAGCATCCATATCTGATCTTCCCCAAAATAGTCAGGGTTGATTTCCTTTAGCATTGACTGATCTGATCTCCTTGCAGTCCAAGGAACTCTCAAGAGTCTTCTCCAACATCAAACACCCTGAAGACTATCGAGAAGTTAAAGTTCGGCTGGAATGCACCAGCTCACACAGGACTGGACACCCCTCAATTTGCCTATGTTACATCATTGCTGGCTCCCAATTTTTTTCTGGGTGCAATTCAAGGAGCTGGTTATCACTTTTAAAGCCGCACATGATCCAGAGCCAAGTTATTTGTGGGATTGCCTCTCCATGGTAGACTTCTTCCTTCAGCAAGCCATTCTTTCTGTGTCTCTAGTCTATTTCTTTTGTTCAGATGTCTCAAGCTGCCATGTGCAATCAGACCTTTCTTATTATAACCATCTTTTAAATGGAAAGCGTTTGAAAGCATTTGATAATGTGCTGGTGGTGAAATTGTTAGACTTTATCCTGGCTTTGAGGAAGTTATATTATATATATATTTATAAGAAACTTTATCTAAATGAAGCTGGAACAGAAACCCTTCCAAGTTACTCTCCCAAACAATGAAAGTGTTCTTCCAAAGTGACCAGAACTTAGTCTAGATCTTTGCTGAGGTATCAAAATTTATTCAATATGTGACTAAAATCAAAAATGAAATTCAGCTTCATTCATAAGGAAGGCAAATACTTTTCCCTGGCATATTAAAGTGGAACATCATGCTTGCATGATTTATCACTCATTGAATGTAATGCTACAGTTGAGCATAAAAACCTCAAGAACTGTAACTTCTTATCATTGGGTACCGTGAATTCTTATATATATTCCAACCACTGATTAGATTGGTTTCACCATGAAAACATATTCAAATTCCACTTGTAGTTTGGGTATAATAAGGTATTATCTATGCTCCTACAACCATTTATATTTACAACTTCACAATTTCAATGTATCATTCTGCATGCTTGTATAGTGAGGTTTTTATTATTATATATGTATTTTATTGTACATTTGTGTGTGTGTGTGTGTGTGTGTGTGTGTGGTTAAAAATGATTAGAGCAAGAAGTTGCTAGGTAGCCTTCAAACAAGTTACCATATTTATTTGGAAGAAGAAATATTTCTAGCAAATAAACAGTGCTGTGGAAGCCCATAGTAGGTTGCTCTTAGTGCTGGATCATAAATTTGCTATATAAAACATGATAAAATTCAATCACTTCTACATTAAATAAGAAAACAATTATAGTTATACTAAACTATACATTTTGCTTTTGTAATGTAAATATACCTTTACATTTTGCTTTTGAAATAATAAAACAATGAAAAATATTTTTACAAAGATTAAATAATTTTCTATGTAAGCTAATATACAACAACTTCTCTCTGAGTCTGCATGCAAATTTAACAAAGAATGTAAGATCAAAAATAAAAAAACGCTTGCTAATTAAATAATTAAAATGACTAGACATCCACCCAATTGTATAGCTGAACTTTCTAAGAAGATTTGCAGGATATCTTTCTAAGTTTATAATGTTCAAGTCTAGAATTAATTATAGCACAGCCACTCCAGCCCACATTTAATTATATCAATCCTGAAAGTAACTACACCTAATTCATCCACAACTGATATTTACATAGCATTCTTTACTTAATAATACATCCATAGTGTACTCTGTAGAAGTTTTACTAGTGGAAAGACTGTTTAATTTATATTATTATATTATATAAATAATGTTTAATTTATATTTTCGTGTAAATGAAGCCTGCCATGTCTTATGTTAAAATGTACAATATATTTCTGGCTTCAATTTTCCAAAATCATAAAGTGTACATTTTCATGACTTCAAATTATTATCTTCCCCAATTACTTCTACTCAAACTATCAATTCTGGAAGAAGAGATGTGCTCCAGGTCAAGTCTGCAAAGAAATTATGTTTGGTGGGACCAAGAAGATGGACCTCTTGTGGCATGACATCCACCCTGTGGAATGTCATCCCTCCTGGAGGTGAGACTCACTGCATCCATTCCTGTCATCCTTCTGGAATTTTCTTAAAACCTGGTTCTGTCAACAGTCTTGGTGATCTCACATAAATCAAATTTAATGAGATGTCTACGTTATGTGTAACATCTATGCACTCCCTGCTCTTTTTAGTTTTTTTAAAAAATAATAACACTATGTTTTAATTTTAGAGTATTTTTGTAATTATTGGGTTTTTTATGACTTTATTGTACACCGTGCAATAGTTTCTGTGAAGTGGATAATGTATAAATATGATCAATCAATTGTTTTTGTTCTCTGAAGAAGCAAGTACTGCTGCTAGAGAAATATTGGCATGTATATTCATGGTCTTACATGGCATAACCCAGAAATCATTTCATCAATATTTCCTAACTGTATTTCACTCAGTATGCTGCGAGGCAGACTTTGGAGAGAAGAAGTGAAATTTTGCTTTCATTTCTATATTTCTTAAGGCTGATTAATGAGTTTGGGGATTGGAAGAAGGGCTGGAAAAAAAAAGTAGGAATGAAGCATTATAGCAGTCTTACATCAAAACTATAGATTGCAAATAAATTGTTTCTCACACTTTCTCATCATTCTCTTGGCTAAGTGAAACCTCCTCCAAATTTTAACTCAATAAAAAGTAAGCCCAGGTTTCTATTTCCCCAAAGGAGAATGCATAGATGCTCATATATAGCTGTTAAAAACGAGGAGATCTCAAATGTACATTAACATCAATCAGACTGCGCCTATGGTCCGAGAAACCAAGCGGCTTAAACAGACCCATCATTTTAATGTTTCCAGTTGCAGTGTAGATTTTGTATAGGTTTTTTTCCTCTCCCCCCCAAAAAAGCTCATTTGGGTGATGGTTTTAGCTAAAGTAATATTTTGAAGTAATGCAAGCCATATGGATTTATAACTTCCATCAGTAAAAATAGCCAGGATGGGACATGTGGTCAAAAAGGGAGCCGGGGGGGAGAGAGTCACAGTTGGGTTTGTTTTTTTGTTTTTAAGAAAAGGGCTTTAAGAAATTTGGAGCTTGGAAAAAAATAAAATTAGGTAGAAGCTACATCTTGTTATGACTCCAAAAGAGGCATTTTGGAGATAGTCAAACATGAGGCAGGAAATTCAGGACCTAACTGCATTTTTCCCATCATAAAATTGAGTGATGAGATAGCATCATGAAGTTTCTAAAGAGTGCTCCAAATAAGCTTTATTCGGACCACTGATCAATCTTCACAAATCGTGTGAATTGAATAAGTGCCCTAGTGCTTTACAGCAGGGGTCCCCAACCGCCGGTACCGGTACCGGGCCGCGGAACAAGTCTTACCGGGCCGCTGGTTGTGGGTGCCGCCATCTTTTTGGTAAAAGTGCTTCCGGTGAGCTTTTCCGGTAGAAAGCTCACCGGAAGCACTTTTTCATCAAAAAAGATGAGGGCCAGCTTCGGTGAGCTTTTCCGGTAGAAAGCCATTTCTACCCGAAAAAGCTCACCGAGGGCTAGCGCCGCCATCTTTTCGTCAAAAAGATGGCGGCGCCCAGTTGATGCCGGTACCGGGCTGCGGCACCCAGCTGATGCCGGTACCGGGCCGCGGCGTCAAAAAGGTTGGGGATCACTGCTTTACAGAATTCACTGTTTTGACTTCTTTCTACTTACAGACAATGAATCCAGGTTAGATGCGATTTACATTTAGATGCTACTCACACTTTCAGATTAGGAGCTCTGCTGTTCATTAAAGCAGCCTTTTTTCAGACTTCTGCACAAACCTGAAAAAAAAATAAGATATCTATTAACTTAAAAAAGTAATGAGTTGTGTCTTGACCACATCAGAGCCAGAGTCTGAGGAGGAGGAGGAGGAGGAGGAGATGGAGCTGGGCTGATGGAACGGGAGGGTACAGTCCCTATGGCCCATGAGGAATGACCTGGGGATGAGAATGAGGCAGTCCTGGGTCCCTGTTTTTTGAAAGAGTAGGCAGGGAGGAAGAGAGGGCACAGGCTGATCAAGGAAGGGGGGGGAGATGGAAGGGCAGGCAGTGGAGCAGAGAAGGGGTGGGGGAGTTCTGGAGATGAGCAAATAACGATCCTCGAGGGTGGAGAATGGAGAGGAAGCAGAGTTAGGCCAGGGTGACCCGACTACTCAGGAGGAGGGCGCACTGCCCCTCCTCCCGAGGATCACCTGGAGAATAGCATTTAAGGAGACACCATGGGGAGGGGCTGTTGTCAGGAATAAGTGTTGTATTTCACTGCAACATGCTCCATGGCTCCAGGAAGAACTCTGCTCCAGAATCTTTGCTGGTGTGGACTGAGGTTTGATCCTCTCCTTTGACATTCGTTGTGAACTTTGCCAAGTTTGAGAGCCTATCTTGCCCCCGGGGCGGTCAAGCTTCTATCTAGCATGTGTTGCTTGTGCACTAAGCCTGGGTTATAACAAGTTACATATATTTCTGTGTTAATGATAAGATATATTGAAGGAGCAGTGTTTGGTCCTGGGTAGGAGCCAAAGCTGGAGGCAGGACTTGATTTGTAGACTTATCCTGCTCTACACATCTTACAATTGCTGGCATTTGCACCTATGCAATCACTGGTCCTTTTGTATTATTTTTTAAAATTGAATGCAGCAAGGTGATGCACTCTAAGTTGGTTATCTCTCTTGCCTTGGCTATTTGCACAGTGCTGAGCTGTTGTGCTCACCTCCTTTTATCCTTGCTACCTCCACTTGAAAAAAGCCGGAGGTGAAGGATATTTCAAAAATGCATGGTGGTCATATCCTTCATGTGGTACTGAAAAGAAGCGTTGGAGTAACTTCATTGAACTATCAGCTTTTAGTCTACAATGCCAAATTTCCAAAACAATGGCAATAAAAGAAAACAGAATGTAGCTGTGCAAGACTTGAGTTGCATTCAGTTCAGTCTTTGAATCCAATCCACTTTCTGAATTGGATTAAAAAATATGGAATGAACCAGATGGCCCCCAAATTGATTCCATAATTGCAAGGGCTTTTTTTTACATGGAACTGCCACCCCACTGCGCTGATTTTCTTAGACTGCATTGAAAAATGAATTCCAATTATCAAACTGATTTGACTTGAATTTCTAAATACAATCAGATCCTCAAAGCAGACTGAATTGACATTCCAGAGCAGCAGAATACATACCCCTAGAACCTGAGAGCACTAAACAACAGACATTTCAATGTGTTTTTAGATGGTGACTGAAAATCACAAAGAAATAAGAATCCATCCCATTGCAGCTGACATCTTAATTTTGTTAGTCCTTCAATCATTTTGAGTATATACTGTATCAATTAATTTTCATGTTTATCAATAGCACAGTATTGATTTTTGTCCCTAAAATCTTTTGCAGCATTAGGTGTAAAATTGGATTTTGCTCCACCCATGCCACATTAAAAAAAACAACCATTAAAATATTATTTTAATACTCACTATGGGAACAATCTTCTATCTTGCCTACAATAGCAACAGCAATATCACTTAGAATTATATACAGCAGTGGTCCCCAACCTTTTTTATGCCGCGGCCCGGTACCGGCATCAGCTGGGCGCCGCCATCTTGTTTTGATGAAAAAGTGCTTTCGGTGAGCTTTCTACCCGGAAAAGCTCACCGGAAGCACTTTTTCATCAAAACAAGATGGCGGCGCCCAGCAAACCAGCGGCCCGGTAGGATTTGTTCCACCGACCGGTACCGGTCCACGGACCGGTGGTTGGGGACCCCTGATATACGGTACCACTTCACAATGCTTTACAGCCCTCTCTAAGCAGTTTACAGAGTCAGCATATTGCCCCTCAAAATCTGGGTCCTCATTTTACTGACCTCAGAAGGATGGAAGTTTGAGTCAACCTTGAGCTTGTAAGAAGTGAACTGCTGGCAGTTGGCAGAATTAGCCTGTAATGCTGCATTCTAACTACTCTGCCACCACGGCTCATTTAGCATAGCTTGAAAGATCGCTGCATAAGCCATGTGGAACATGTAGCTCTGCCTTCTCATGCTTCTGCATTGCTTCTTTTCCTTCCATCATGTTGCACTTAAGACACTTGCTTTATTTTGAATGATTAGCCTTATGAGCATTATTAGATGTTTGGGGAAAAACAGAGAAGGGTGATTTCATTATATATATTCCAGATCTAAATTATTATGATCTATGGAACCCTTAACTATCAACTGTGACACAACAAGGCTACACTGCCATTGTTCTCCTTCTTAAGATACAAGAGGCACTATTAAACTGAGATATTAGAGGCATCTGGAGGCAAGCCATTCCACTGATTAATTGATCTAATTGTCAGGAAATTTCTTCTTAATTCTAGGTTGAATCTCTCCTTGATTAGTTTCCACCCATTACTTCTTGTTCTGCTTTCAGGTGCTTTGGAGCAGTGGTCGCCAACCGGTGGGCCGGGGACCACTGATGGTCTGTGAGAAAATTTTGGCGGTCCACAGAGAAATGTCCCCGCCCAAGCACTTCCCCCAAAGCAATTAATCCAGGCTGCACGGGAACACAAGTTTGCACTGCCCACATGGTCCGCCCACCCGCTGGCCCTCACCCTTCGGCCAAGCACCATCCTTACCTTGAATAGAGCCACGCAAGCTGGAACTGGAAGGTAAGACCACAGCAGGGGAGGGAAATCTACCCCTGGGTGGCTTGCTGGCGTCTTTGTTGCTCTTCTCTGCACTCTTTCTAGAGATGAAGCAGCTGGAAGTCCAGCTGCTGTGTGCTCAAATTTCCTTTCCAGGTTTAGTGAAGAAGTGAATTTCAACTGGCAATAGAAATACTTTCATTCATTCAATCTTTCTTTTTTAACCTAGCTCATGAATGCTGCAGATTGGACTACATGAGTTAAAAGAGTATCCAGTGTTAAAGATCTCCCAGAAAAGCTTGTCTCTGATTAAAATTCTCCAATGAGGTTATTTGTAAATGAAATGAAATACTCAGAACAAAACCCTACCACATCAAGAATGGCAATCTAGCAACATGCAGATAGAGACTGGGCAAAATAACAAACATATAGCCAAAGGCACTAAAATAAAAAAAGAATAATTTTCTATTTGCATTGGGTAAAGGATTCGCCTGACTTTTTTGCAATTGGCTCAATTAGAAATTCTTGCAATGGAAAGGAGAATTGCAGAGAAACTCCTAGAAACTCTAAGAATGTGGCATTCTTGCATTTATTTGGTTACCAAGAGATATGTCAGAATATCCTATCTGCCATTCATATTTTCACTTAGATCATTAGAGATGAGTATTCCAAGGTCCTTTACAGAGCTTGGATCATCAACAAGGTCTTGACTATTCAGCTTGTATTTTATTTTCTGATTATTTTTTTGCCAATATGTAAGACAGAGCATTTATTTGTTAAGATTTGAAGTTGCCATTTGTTTGACCATTCTGATACATAGTCAAGATCTTTTTGAAGGGTAGCAGTATTGTCTGTGGTATTGAACAGCTTTACATCATCAGCAAAGAGAACACAGTTGCTCTTAATATGATCACAGAGGTCATTTATGTAGAGTATGAAGAGAGTTGGTCCTAGAACACTGCCTTGGGGGACACCACTATTGACAGGTACAGAATTTGATAGGACGCTCCCAATTTTGACCATTTGTTGTCTGTTTGCCAGGAATGCTTCTATCCAGTTATTCAGTTGTCCAGAGATACCATAGGATTTTATTTTTAGGAGTAGTTTGTCGTGTACCACTGAATCAAAGGCTTTACAGAAGTCTATGTAGATTGCGTCTATTGCTTTGCCCTGGTCAAGTTGTGTCATCCATATGTTTTTGCAGTGTAAGAGTTGCAGATTACAGGATAGTTTTTTTCTGAAACCAAATTGTTTATTGGAGAGTAGGTTGTTTGTCTCTAAGTGGAGGATGATGGATTGGTTAATAATTGATTCCATGACTTTACAGGTGACGCAGCATAAGGAGATTGGTCTGTAATTTTCAACTATGCTTGGGTCTCCCTTTTTGAAGATGGGGATGACTGTGGCTTGTGACCATAGGTTAGGCAAGGAGCTGGTCCTGAAAGATTTTTCAGAGATTATGCTTAGAGGTTCTGCTATGGCAGTTGATAGCTTTTTTAAGAAGTAGGCACATATTCCGTCCAGTCCAATAGATAGAGATGGTTTTAGATTGCGTAGTGCTTTTTTAACATTGTCTTCTGTAAAATCGATGTGTATTAGATCATTGTAGTTTTCTGTGGTTCAGCTAGGAAATACTGGGCATGATCCATTGCTGTTTACAAATACTGAGCCAAAGAATGTGTTAAAGAGGTTGGCTTTAATGGTGTCATCGTTGCAGTCTTTACCATTAGGTCCTATCAGGGGTGGGATGGACCTTGAGTCTTTTAGTTTGTTGTTTACAAAATTGTAAAAAGCGTGGGTGGAATTGTTGCATAGAAGGTTTTCCTCTTGTTTAATGTGATAATAGGTGCATTCAGTCTTTATCTAGTGGCATAAATTTTTGTATCGGCTTTTGAAGTTGGCAACGTGACCAGATTTGTTTTTCCACCAGAGTGATCTCTTTTTGGATTGAAGTTTCCTTACTGTTATGGGTAATCTGTTTTTTTGTTTTGTTTTTTGGGGGGAGTTGTTGTTGGTACATATAGTTTGATGACTCTTTTGACTTCAAGTAAAAATATGTTGTAATGGCCTTCAACAGTATTGCATCCAGTGAATAGAGATTGCCAATCAAGGGATGAGAGATTGTTGTCTATAAGAAATATGAAATAAAGAAATAAGAAATAAAACTATGTATTAAAATATTCTCCATCTCCCCCCCTTCCGTGGAAACCCCATCTTCCCCTCCCCCTTCCATGGGAACCCCTTCAGTTGCAGAATTCCCAGGCAACAATTCTGCCATGTGTGAATTCTGAAAGTTGTAACCTAATCTGCTCCTTTCAAAAGAGACTAGATTGGGGAAGGCTACTTCCAGGCAAACCAGATTCATGAGCAACTCAATCCAAGTACCAGAAAAGAAAGAGAGAGGATTAAGAAGGAACCGCTCCAAGAAAAGAACTCAAGCATTTCAGCCTTGATTTACAGTAATTGGAAATGTGACTGAAGTAATGAAAGAGTCACATTAAAGTGTTGTTACGGACACAAAGAGCATCATTAACATTTTTAAAATGCCAGAGATCAAAGCAATGGTGGCAGGTGATTTATTAGGTGGCAACGTTATTTTAATCATCTTACTTCACCTGAAAGCTAGTGAAACTACAATCCTGTCAAGGGAGAGAAGGGACTATGTACAGATTACCGGTAGATGAGATTCCATATTTCCTGCTTCAAACAGAGTCAAATTTGTTTGCGAGACTAGCTTTTGGGGCAGGTTACCAAAAAAAAAAAAAAAAAGCTGGGAACCAACAGGAAGACCACCTTGGTTTATTTACTTTACTTTACTTTACTTTACTTTACTTTACTTTACTTTTTTACTTTACTTTTTTACTTTACTTTTTACTTTACTTTACTTTACTTTACTTTACTTTACTTTACTTTACTTTACTTTTTTTACTTTACTTTTTTACTTTACTTTACTTTACTTTACTTTACTTTACTTTACTTTTTTACTTTACTTTTTTACTTTACTTTTTTACTTTACTTTACTTTACTTTACTTTACTTTACTTTACTTTACTTTACTTTACTTTACTTACTTTACTTTACTTTACTTTACTTTACTTTACTTTACTTTACTTTACTTTACTTTACTTTACTATTTAATTTTGTTATTTATTTTATTATTTATTTATGACATTTATTGGCCACCCATCTCAACATAGGGTAACTCTGGGCAGCTCATCACTACATCTAAGTCAGGGGTGTCAAACTTGTGGCGTCATGGTGGCATCATGTGACGTATCATGACTTTGTTCCCCTTTGCTAAATCGGGCATGGGCGGGGGCCAACACATGATGCATCTCCCTGCGGGCCATGAGTTTGACAGCCCAGATCTAAGTTAAAAGCTAAAAAGTTAAAATCAAACATTAAAACCAAAGACACATGGGGAGGTTGGGGTGGAGTGGGGGTTGGTGGAGTGGGAAGTGGGAAATCTGTTATTACTCTATCGACCACCTCCACTGTGCTGCTCCACCACTGGAGCTCCAAGCTGACCAGCAAAGCCACATCTTTAGGCTCTTGATTGGGAGCAAAACCTGAGTAGTAGCTGTATTTGGAAGGGGAACTTCAAAGCTAAGATCTGAAATTGGGCTGATCCTCACCTCCAAGAGCTTTCTTCTCATCCTTGAAGCAGGATGCCAGCCTTGTGAGGTAGACCAGCAGAAAACAAGCCCAGATGAGCCAATTCTACTTTATTGCAATATTACATTAATAGAAATTTCCATTTCCATGTCTACAGCCCATGACATTAGGAAGGGTCTTCTGAGATTTTTTTGCCATACTCACATTCCTTCTGCAGACTAAGCTGCTTCTTATCCAATCATTCCCATGGCTTTGGTTCATTCTTCTGTCTTCCAAGGTCATTCCCACATACCATTACTTGGGGCCAAATAAGAAAAAGATGCCCTGGTAATGGTCTTTTGGTGGTTCCTTGAACATAAGGCCAGCAAGGTTGTCACTTTCCACAAAGGCAGGGGCAATGTTTTCTGTGGCTGCTGTCAGATGAACAAGGAACAAGAAATTCCAGCTAGTCATCTAGGAAGACAAGCGTCTTCCTTCTGCTTCCTTTTTTTAAATACTTCCCAGGCTCTATTAATAGAAGACCTAATTATCTTACTTAATTAGAGCCTTATGCTTTTACTTATGTGAACTCATGGCAATCTACTGGAATAGAAAATGGGGAGAGCGCTCCATAGAAGGGGTCTCCAAACTTGACAATTTTAAGACTTGTGGGCTTCAATTCCCAGCATTCTGAGAGTTGAAGTCCACAAGTCTTAAAGTTGCCAAGGTTGGAGACCCCTGCTCCGTAGCATGAAAAGACAATGAGAAAATTTCCTGAAGGACTGAAATCTCCTGATCTTTGTGGTTGTAAGAATAGACTTGATTCTCAGGCCGTTTTAAATCCTTTGAATGGATGTTGACTGGAATGCTACCATTCATGTCACACTTCACATTCTCTCCTTTTTAGTGCTAACGTTTCAGGATGGAAAGAGGCTTATAAATTGCCAAGCCCACCACAGATATTTGGGGGCTTTGGCCTTACAAATAAACAGAACTGTAGCAATAAAACCTTTGCCACCGCAAAGGATATTCCAACACAAGAACCATATCTGACCATCTTACACTATTCCATACTTTTAAAGTGCCAAATGCATCTCTATGCCTAAACAAGACTCAGCCTTGGTATTAAATCTTGTTACCCAAACACTGGAGCATGCAACCTCAGAAATGTAAGCAACCCTGAGGAGGAGAGGAGTTCATAGCACACGGCACAAGTTGCCAAAATCCCCGGCATGCATTAAACTGGTGGTCCTAAGAGCAAACTGATTTTAACTGGAAGCTGAACCACATGGAACTTTGAGAACCTCCCAAGCACTGCTTCCCTTTCGCTGCCTGGCATCAATGAATCGAATTTTAATGTTCCAGAAACAACAACTACACAACAACAAGAAGAAAAATTCTAGAGAAGATTCCTTTGCGATCCCTTTGCAATTCAAATGGCTTTGAAAACGCAGCTGCCTTTTTTTATCACCACTTCAGAAAGAGCCATGGTAGTGGTTAGAATGCGGTATTGCAGCTTAATTTAAGCTCATTGCCAAGAGTTTGATCCTGACCAGCTCAAGGTTGACTCAGAGCTTTCCATCCTTCTGGAGTCGGTAAAATGACAATCCACATTGTTTGGGGGCAATATGCTGACTCTGTAAACCACTTAGAGAGGGTGAAGCACTGTGAAGTGGTATATAAGTCTAAATGCTATCACAATAATTAAACAAAGCAAGCCATTGCATTTTGTTTCATTATTGTTTAATTATGCTGTGCATGAGATCATGCCTATACTTACTGTAATACTTGAGAAGAAATATTATAATTGGTTAAATGTACACATGCTGGATTTATTTCAGATTTAATCCATGGTTTACCTTTTTTTTTACTTGTTTCAAATGTTTTTTTTTTAAAAAAGGCAAAGCAAAGTAAAAAAATCTCACAGTTGGTCAGCCTGGGTTATGTCAGAAGTAGTGTATCTAGTCAAGTGACAAAAAGACCTAGGTCTGGCTGTAACACTGAGTTAGATCAATGTAGCTCCTGCTCCCTGGTTAGAGGAAAACCACAACAACCATACAAGAATGGCATTTATTAATTTGAACTGCATATGTCCTGACCAAATTGTTGACCAATTGTTGCATATGACCAATTGTTGCATATGACCAATTGTTGCATATCCTGACCAAACATTGTGCACATTTGGCAAACTAGCACTTCTTGAAGGCTACTGTCAAATTCATTTTGTACCAAAATCTTTTTTCCAACTTTCCAAAGAGTTCTCTTTCCTTGGAAAAGATGCATTTGTTTTTCTACTTCATTCCCAGAGTGCTTTAGAATTGTTGATAGATGCTAATTTCCCCTTCCCATCATTGTGTATCTTTCCACCCTGCTTAGTGTGCAGTTTGCTAAGCAGTCCTTTGTGATATAAAGCAGGGATCCCCAACCACCGGTCCGCGGACCGGTACCGGTCCGTGGAACAAGTCCTACCGGGCCGCTGGCTTGCTGGCGCCGCCATCTTGTTTTTGATGAAAAAGTGCTTCCGGTGAGCTTTTCCGGGTAGAAAGCTCACCGGAAGCACTTTTTCATCAAACAAGATGGCGGGCCCAGCTGATGTTGGTACCGGGCCGAGCCATAAAAAAGGTTGGGGATACCGGGCCGCGGCGTAAAAAAGGTTGGGGATCACTGATATAAAGTGTGTGTGGCGGGGGGAATTCATGCAGAAGCTGAAGAGTTAACTTGGAATTAAGTGAATCAGAGAAGCCTTGGGAGGCTACATACCTGTAAAACATAAGGTAGAACTGCAATACAACCAGTCCTCGTAACATACAACCACCACATAACTAGGATTAGGGCAAGAGCCCCATTTCTAACAATGAAGATTACAGAGACATCTCATCCCTTGTGCAAAAAATAATAAAACAATTTATTTTTCTCCTCTGGTAAAACTAACACAGAAGGGAAATTTTAGCAAAGCACTAGCTAAAATCCTTGATCCCAAAATCTAGTTTTCAAATTACAGTCATATGGCTGAACATTTTCATAGGCATCCCAAAGAAATAGCACATTTTTCTTCAAGCCATACTTGGAAGCAGAACGGTTTAAAACCAGGATAATCATATCCAGGGTCAAGAAAACAGAAGGACTTGTGTTTGTACATCTGTACATCCTAGATAGATAGATAGATATGGATAGATGTGCGTATGAAACTATCACTGCTTAACCAATAAAATATGCTTTACAAAACACTCGGTTGCAATCTAGTACCAATGGGACTGTAAATGCTTAGCCTTGAAGTGAAGCACTCTGGCATGAAATGAAATTGCTATTATGGAAGAGTTATTTCATTGCATGACAACTGAAACGCATGTTGTGGAAGTATTTACATATGTTCTTTTGGATGCTACAATTCATTTCACTTTGATAGAACACAGATAACATTTTTTTTTAAATATAATCTTAACAATTGCCTTTCACTTATTTTTAATACTCCCCTTGCAAATTGAAAGTATAGTCTCCACCCTGGAATATTTTCCTATCGATGCACTCCCCCATCAGCAGAATGTTGCTGTTTCAGGCCCACCGATCATCCTTGGTTACCCAAACACAAGATGAAGCGGAGAATCTGTTCCTGGCGACCAACCAGGCTTCGCTTATAAATTCTTAGAGCCCTCCGTAAACTTACAAGCTACTTTAGTGACGGCTGGCTTTGCTGGTTTTAAAGGTGTAGAAGACAAGAGGCCATGACCACTAGGGAAAGGTCATGTTCTGACCAGGGGTGGGATTCTACCGGTTCAGACCGGTTCTATAGAAGGTGGTTATGATTCTGCACAGTTCAGAGAACCGGCAAATTGTGCCCTTGGCTGGCCTCGCCCCTCTTCACCCGCCCTTCCCCTCCCCAGTCAGTCCTTATTGCGCAGGTGTGCGACATCGCTGGCTGCCTTCTCCCCTGCCCAGTCACTCCGCAAGGTATTTCTTTTTTTTCCCCTCCCGACAATCAGCTGTTCTGATGATCAGCTGTGCTGAGATAACCCTCGCTGTCTTACTGCTTTGCCCAAGAGGCTTCCCTGAGTCCCAGGAGGCCCAAAAATGGAGCACAGGGGAGCGCTGCTCCCTCACACTCCGTTTGTTTACCTTCCTGGGCCCCAGGGAAGCCTGCTGGGAGCAAAAACGCCCGCCCAGGAGGCTTCCCTGAGGCCCAGGAGGCAAAAAAAACCAAAAAAAACGGGGGAGAGGTGCTGCAAAAAAAGCCACGCCCACCGAGTCACATGGCCACACCCACCTAGCCACGCCCACAGAACCAGTTGTTCCAAAAATGGAATCCCAACTCCTGATTCTGACACTACATTGTTAGGGGAGGTCAGCAACAGACAGAAGTGCTTTTATGCCCTGCTTAAAGACTTCGAGGAAAGGTTTAGATGGATGCATCGTAGTCCTCAACTTACAACCACAACTGAGCCCAACATTTCTGTTGCTAAGTCAGACGGTTGTTAAGTGAGTTTTGCCCCATTTTACGACCTTTCTTGCTGCAGGTGTTAAGTGAATCACTGCCATTGCTAAGTTAGTAAAATGGTTGTTAAATGAATCTGGTTGATTTTGCTTGTCGGAAGGTCGTTCACGGTTCCTCTAAAGGCCTATTATCAAAGATTTTTTTTACTTACTAGGTAGTTCTCAACTTAAGACCACAACTGAGCCCCAAATTTCTGTTTCTAAGTAAAAAAAAATTGTTAAGTGAGTTTTGCCCCATTTTATGACTTTTCTTGCCATATATGTTAAGTGACTCGCTGCAGTTGTTAAAGTTAGTAATACACTTGTTAAGTGACTCTGGATTCCCTATTGACTTCGCTTCTCAGAAGGTCGCAAAAGGGGATCACATGCAATGGTGGGATTCAAATTTTTTTACTACCAGTTCTGTGGGCGTGGCTTAGTGGCATGGCAGCAGAAGGTTACTGCAAAATCCCCACTCCTTCCCCACCCCACTAACCTGCTTTCCAGCTCCGTTCTCCTGTGCAGGGCAACAAAAGAAGACCCAGCCAATCAGCTGGGACTCGGGAGGCAGAGAATAGATGGGGGTGGAGCCAGTCGGAGGTGGTATTTGCCGGTTCTCTGAACTACTCAAAATTTCTGCTATCGGTTCTCCAGAACTGGTCATAACCTGCTGAATATCCACTCTGATCACATGACCCCGGGACTCTGTCACTGTCATAAATATGAGTCAGTTGCCAAACGTTTGAATTTTGATTGTATGACCGTGGGGATGTAAGTATGAAAAATGGTCCCAAGTCACTTTTTTCAGTGTCGTTGTAACTTTGAATGGTTATTAAGTGAACCATTGTAAGTCAAGGACTACCTGTAATGAAAAACCTATTGGACTAGATAACTCATTGGCCTAATCCAGCCATTTCTCCCCTCCACTTATATATTCTTCAGCAGTGTTTCTCCACCTTGGCAACTTTATGATAAGTGGACTTCAATTCCTGGAGTGCTTCCCTTATTTTTCCTATTCTTTTTTAATTCCTCCTTATGTTGTGGTTCGCCGGCAGCAGGTGCAGATGGCTGAGGTCTTGGAGAGCGAGGACTCAGACGACGGGCCTGCGTGTGATGAAGGAATGGGGCCAGAACCATCAGGGAGTGGAATGCTGCCTTTGGAGATTGTGGAGGCTAGCAGCAGTGATGAAGAGGCCCCCGAGGAGCCTGTGCCCAGTGCGTGTGCATGGTGACTCAGGAGTAAGGCTGCAAGGTAATGGCCCCTCCTTTAGGAGATAAAAGCCAGCTGAGAAACCGGAGTTGCTTCCTGCAAAGAAGTTTTTGTACTCAAGCCTTGTGGATGTTCGGAATATCTTGGTTGGTGTTTGGAGACTCTTTGTGTTTGAAATATTTCTTAGTAACTTTATCTAGAGTTCTTCGCAGCCTTGCACCACCTTGGCAAGGCTCGTTCTTATCAGAGATAATTAGTTTGAAACAGCCTTTTAACCATGAAGGAACGGAATTCATAAAGAATCATTAAAAGGTTTTTCTGTTGCCTTTGTTTCATGTTTGTTTCCTTGGAACAAGGTTTGGGTCAGAACACCTGTACCACGTTTTAGTTCCTAAAACTTTAGATGCTAATGGAAATAAGCCACAAAAGATCCAGCCTAGGACCAGATCAGAGGTGATATTCAGCAGGTTCTGGAGAATCATTAATGGAAATTTTGAGTAGTTCGGAGAACCGGCAAATACCACCTCTGACTGGAGATTTTACAGTATCCCTGCCATGCCATGCCCACTAAGCCACGCCCACAAAACCACATCATGCCCACCAAGCCATGACCACAAACCGGTGGTAAAAAAATTTGAATCCCACCACTGGACTGAATCATGCAAGATAACTCCCAAGGATCTGAATGTGCATTGATGTGAGTTCAGATATTGAATGTGATTGATGTGAGTCATGGTACTTCCACCCAAGGCTGCTACAAAGCCTTGACACTACCATTCAAGCCAGCCTCTGACTAGCCTCCAATTACGATACTGTAATATTGAGCTGTGATGGCACAGTGGTTAGAATGCAATATGGCAGGCTAACACTGCCCACAGCCTGGAGTTTGATCCTGATGGACTCAAGGTTGACTCTGCCTTCCACTCTTCTGAGGTCGGTAAAATGAGGACCCAGATCATTTGGGGGTGATTGGCTGACATTGTAAATCTTGCAGAGATTGCTGTAAATTATTCCAAATGCTTGCAGAAAAAAAACATAAAAGTTTATAATCTCTTAAACATGAAATTCTTCTCCTTAAACTACTGTGAGGGTATTATTTTGCTAGGTAGTTATACTGTTTGTTTTATCTCTAATCTGAGTGCAAACATTATGTCTTTCAAATGCAAAGGTCAGTTTAAGTCATTGGGGAGAGACCTCTACTGACTTCGCTTGAACGTCAGAATGTAAGACATCTGGATGGGGAATAAGCCCTCCTTTCTTGCCTGTCAGTTCTGACAAAACCAATTTGAGCAGAGCACTTGTCATCCAAATGGATAGCACATATCTAATGGAGGAGAGGGAGGAGTCCGTGTGTTTCCATTGACACTGCATTGCTCCGATTGCCTCTCTTGATTTACGTTGCAGAATACTAGGCCAAATTGGCATTCTGCTGAACTGGAATAGAGAAAGCATCCCATTGCAAGTTCCAAAATAATTAGAAACAGACTACACACTTTTTTTTTTTAAAAAAAAAGGAGGGAATTTGAAAAACCCAAAGACGTCACTGACCAAATATTTTACTCCTTTTCTTGCTTATTTAATGATGGTCATTGTAGCCTATTGTTGATGCCAATAACCCTGGAATTTTGTCTTGCTTGAACATGAGACTGGCTCACAAGAAGAAACAGACAATCAAACTTATGTTTCATGCAATTAATGTCATTTGCTTCCTGCTCTTGGCTGGTGAACATAGCAATATTTTCTGCCTGCTTAATTTAAGCAATCAGCTTCAGGGATTCTAAGTTTACCTCACATAGCTTTCATAATTAGATCTGAGCGTGCCCACCCACTACTCTATGAGTTGGTTTATTGTAATAGAATGGATAAATTTTGTAAAAATAATACTTTACCCCCCAAAAAATTGAAAAGCTCTTACTTCTCTCAAGAAGTCGACATTCAGGGAATACGGAGCTTTCCTTCAAAACATTTATTTGCCAACCCAACCTATCCTTTCCTTCTTAGATTTCAAATTGGAAAAAACAAACATGGAATAACTTCCTCTCTTGAGAATGTAAATTCTTCCTGCTTTAACTTCAGCCAAAGACAGTTTGAGGACAGAGTTGCTCACAGTAAAGGTTTTTTTTTTTTTTTTGGTTTTTTTTTGCCTCTGGGAACCAGAGAATTTAATAGTCTTTGAAAGTATTTGGTTCAGATTTTGGATAATGGGATGTTGCAGAACCCGGAGATGAAAGAAGAAAAGAGAAAGAACTGGAGAAAATCACAACATACGAAGACTTGCAAACAGAAATAGAACAACTGTGGAGAAAGAAAGCAAAGTAGTAATAGGTGCCTAGGGTACAATCCCAAAACATCTAAAGCGCTCAAATGCCAATGTTTAATGATTAGTTATCTAGGATCATATGTTCTCCATCAGGCATTGACAAAATCACCATCAGTCAATTTCAAAAGGTAGCTTTACTTGGAACACCGTATATCCTGTGTCAATTCCTTTAACTCTCTCAAAACATGTCTAAACATCAGACTGACTGTGAATACCACCTAACCCAGTGGTGGTATTCAGCAGGTTCTGATCAGTTCTGAAGAACCAGTAGCAGAAATTTTGAGTAGTTCAGAGAACCGGTGGTATCCTTTCCCTGGAGTGGGGTGGGAATGGAGATTTTACAGTATCCTTCCCCTGCCATGCTCACCAAGCCACACCCACCAGGCCATGCCATGCCTACCAAGCCACGCCCACAGAACCGGTAATTAAAAAAAATGATTCCTACCACTGGACCAACCCTAATAATTTAAACTTGTATGCCACCTGATTCTCAAGAACTCTGGCTGACCCACAATCATCAAGCAAAGAATTACAATAAAAGCAATAAAAGATAAAAGAGGATAAGTGTAATGAGGCGATTGGTCTTACTCTTCTTCAGCAAAACCTGGGTGAAGAAGAAGTCCTTCACAGTTTTTCAAACAACACAACAGTGAGGGCAATCAGGATCACCAGTTTTTACACATTGATTAGGACAATCAAGACTGCTTGGCAGCTTGGCCAGATAGAATAATAATACTAATGTAAGAAACACCATACTAAACCCTATCTAATCTAGCATATCCTTCATACAACAAACAACCAGCTGCATATCTGGAGAACAGCAGCATCAGAATACTAGCACCATTGCTAATCATAGCTATATTTAATGCCTTTGAATAAAAAGTCTATGAACAGAAAAATTTTAATCACCAAAATTGAGAATCGCAATTTCACATTCTGGCTTCCAAGTGCATAAACTATGCAGTGTGTAAATATTTCTTCATTTCCTTTCCACCAGCTTCCAGGTATCCATCATGGACCCTTTGCCAATTCTTCTCCTAAACTGAGCTACATCTTTTCCCTAGGTCTGGAAACCTTTGCAGTTCTCTCCTAAAAATATCCAAAATCTTTAGATATCCAAACATATCAATTTTGGCTGACAATATCCACAGATGAGGAATTGGTGCAGCATTGTTTCAGAGGCTCCCTGCCAAATGAAGTTAAATTGTACATTACATGTGTATTACACTAGAATCCATAACTAATCATTAAATGTTGGCATTTGAGTGACAACCAAACAAGCATTCATCATGAAAATAGTTTTAACCATAAACATACATATGCTTCACTGCCAGAAGAAATAAAGAGCAAGCAGAGTCTATCACAGATGCTAAATCTGGCCCACTTTCCTACCACAGAGTAGAGTTCATAATTTCATTATTAGAACTCTGTACAGAATAGCAAAATGACTAGTTTCATGAGGCTGGTTGGTAGCTTCTCCCCACTTCAAAACTCTTCTGGAAAAGAATTTGTTTGAAGTCTATTTAGAAAACACTCTGAGTCTAATTAGTATGTAATTAGCCATTGTGAGCAAGGTAAAACAGTGTGCTCCCACAGTGTGCTTTCAAGCTAATGAACTACATGCAAAAATGCAACTGATATTCTTCACTTTTCATTACCCTCAACTTCTGCAACTATTTAGGCTAGTTGCATCAGATCAATCGAGAAAATTATTACATGTTGGACTATTCATGGAAACAACTGTTTTAATGCTATAAATCAGGATACACTGAAGAATGCATGTCATACCAGTAATAAAGCAACTCTGCCAGTTAGATTAAGATCAAACAGTGTTAACTCATAAATGCTAAAACAGTATCTTTGAACACATATTTTCCAGGATGGAATTTCTTGGCCACTGCAACTTAAGCTTCTCTTTACTGGATGCTATGACTTTTTCTGTAAAATATTGTAAAATATTGACAATTCACAATATTTTTGTGAAAGGGGGAGGGGCATCACGCTTGATCCATTTGAGTTTTTATAACATTAGAAGGAACTAAATATCATATTATCATCATGTAGTTTATTCAGCAAGTTAACTTGGGCTCTGTCATGGAAGACGGAATAGCTGAAGGTGTTTGGGGTCCCCAACTCTGTAAATCATTAGTTCTGGATTAAGTAGCCCCTTCCCCATTGGGGACTGGTGTGGAGACCAATGATGTTCTTCTTCTCATAGGTCTTGCTCAAGCAGCAGCTGTGTCCAAGAAAGCCTTTGAGCAGGTTGATCTTGTACACCAACTAGGTCTTCTCCTCAGTCAGAATTCCCTCCAGATGGTCATTCATACTTAATCATCTCCAAGGGGATTCAACATGGCACTGCCCTTGAGCTTACAAGGAAGCAACTACATCGGGTTCAGAATGCAGTGGCATAAGCATGCCTCACTGATGCTGAGTTGCACTGTTTTCCAGTTGGCTTTCAGGTTCAATTCAAGCTTAATCCACCTATATCAGTGATGGCTAACCTTTTTGTCATTGCTTGCTGAAGTGCACACATGCGTGCCTGCACCCATAATGCAATGCATGCAGGACCCCCCCCCCGCGCGCTCCCCCGACCCTCCTGTGCATGCACACGCATCTCCTGCATGCGCCCCATCCCCCCATGCATGCACGGCAGATACCTGAAAATCAGCTGGCTGGCGGGAGGCGCGCGTAGTGGAACTGAGCTGGGACGACGGCTCGTGTGCTCGCAGAGATGGCTCTACATGCCACTTCCAGCACGTGTGCCATAGGTTCACCATCACGGACCTATATAGTCCTTCAGTAGCATGTGGAGCACAGACTGGTCATGAGAAGAAAGCATTTTGAAGAGTACCTAGATTAGGGAAAACCAGGGGTGGGATTCAAATTTTTAACAACCAGTTCTGTGGGCGTGGCTTAGGTGGTGTGTGTGGCTTGGTGGTCATGTGACTGGGTGGACATGGCTTGGTGGTCATGTTATTGGCTGGGTGTGGCCAACTCACTATCACTCACATCGAGGAATGCATCTCCTTGCCTGGCCTCTCATGATTGTGGGGATGCTGCAACAGTCGTTAAGTGTGAAAAATGGTCATAAGTCGCTTTTTTCAGTGCCATTGTAACTTTGAATGGTCACTCCACACAAGCAAAGTACCAGCAAAGGAGGGGGAAAAAACTCCAGAGACGTTCCTGAGACAGGAAGTCTAGTCCTGCCAAGAATGTAATAAGGGTTAATGGAGAGGCAGTTTCTGGAAGCAACACCAGAATGTTTCCTTCCTGCCTTCCTTACAGGATTAGGCCAGTAATTTCTTCTAACAACCGGTTCTCCAAACTGCTTAGAATGTTAACAACCGGTTCTAGAGAATAGGTGCGAACTGGTAGAATCTCACCCCTGGAGAAAACCCAACCTTTCTTGGCAAGCCAAACTTCTTGGATATTGAACATTGTATTTACCTCTTTTTCAGCTGACAGTGTAAAGTGGGAAAAAAAAATGAGGGAACTATGGAGGATGTTGCTTGACCATTAACCAGGCTGCATCATCCCTTCTTGTCTAATTAAAAAAGTATTTAAGCCAGGTGTTCAAATACAGAATTGCTCCCAGCAACTATGCCTCTGTTCTGAGTAGAAGATCTAATGAAGGTTTCCTTGCATTCTTGAGGCAACTCAGTATTTATCTCTTGCTAAAAGTCCTTTTCAGGTTTCTACTAAAAATTAGTAATGTAATCTTCTCAGTTTAAGCATTTACCAGTCCGTGGTTTGGACACCCGAAGCAAGCAATACACCCTCTCAAAAATAAACGTTGGCAGTTTGGGAGATGTAAGGCACATACTGCAGAACCTCAATTTTTTTAATAAAAAATCCATCATAGCCCCTCAAGTAATATTAATGTGTCTTCTCCATTGGCATCCAAGAAGAAGAAGAAAGGAGAAAAAAAGATCCCTGGCCAAAATGAATGGCTTATTACTCCTTTGTTACAAAATCCATCAAATCAAGTAAGAAAGACTGAAGTTATGGAGCACAAGCTGTTCTCCACTGTGAAAGCCCCAGAGAGAGAAAGAGACAGACTGAACCACCAGACATTGGTCATTTCTCTACTAATGACTTAAAATGCCTTCTGGACTCATCCAATCATTAGGCTATAATAACAGTAAGGACGACAGGCAATAGCTGAGTAACACCATGAAGAAGCTATAAGTCACTAGTAAGGAAATAAACCAAGACAAATATCAAAATACGAAATGCAGCTTTTTGACTGGTGTTTCCAAGCACCTACATGGAATTTATTAGCCAATGCCTGAATCTAAGGAAGTAAAGAAAATATCAGACAGTCTGCAATTGCTCCACCTAAGCTGAATATTTGTTATTCATTTTTAAAATATTATATTTTTCAGTATATCCATCACATTTTTATAGATATTACAACCTACTCTACAACTGAAAAGTACATAATAAGTTTATTAAATAAAAAGCAAGTAGAAAAAAATGGAAATTGCTGATAATGATCAAAGAATCAAATTTTATACAATTTAAAAAATTTAAACCACAATTCTAAGAATCCACATCCAGTGTCTTCTTAGCAATTGCATGTAAAAAGTGTAATTACTACAAGGCTGGATAATAAGCAGGCTGAACTCTTATTTAGAAAAAAAAGGATTGAACTGATAAATGCCAGTTTGGGGCCATTCCAGGTTCACAAGCATTTAACCATAATCCATCCATATTTTACTAGTCAAAAGAAATGAATTAAGATGTTCTTAAATCCTTCCCTTTGCTTTAAACATACTATGCAGCTTCAAAATGAGTAGATCATTTCAATAGATATGCATCATCATATGTATTTCAAATGAGTTAGTAAATGGAGTGAAGAGGAGAGGAGAGAGAAGAGAAAAGAGTTTTAAACATGTAGCTGAATAATATCTGGGCATATCTGTGACTTGGTATAAACAGGGAAAAATAGTGTGTGTCAAAAAACGTGTGGCTGTTTTTGTACCAAATATACAAATTATATTCCAAAGTATGTTGCTTTAATTTGTTCTATTTAGAGGGGTTGTTTACTTTTACCATAAAATGCAAATATTTCATAGGGCTTTGTTTGTACACCAAGTATTTACAGGCAGCATTCATAATCAGTGGTGGGATTCAAATTTTTTTACTACCGGTTCCATGGGCGTGGCTTGGTAGACATGGCAGGAGAAAGTTATTGCAAAATCCCATTCCCTCCCCCTCCCACTAACCTGCTTTCCAGCTCTGTTCTCCTGTGGAGGGCAACAAAAACAGACCCAGACAATCAGCTGGGACTCGGGAGGCAGAGAATAGATGGGGCCAGGGCCAGTCAGAGGTGGTATTTGCTGGTTCTCCAAGCTACTCAAAATTTCCACTACCGGTTTTCCAGAACTGGTCAGAACCTGCTGAATACCATCTCACATGGTATCTACTGGGCAGATAATCATTTTGAAGGTATCTAACTTTCATAGCCCTTCACTGAACTATTCTGGAGCAAGAGGGACTCCAAGGTAAGGAAAAATGCATACCTGTCTACAAAATCAGAGAGAAGATCAGCTTCAAAATTTTAATTTGACTGATTTTGCCTGCATTGATTTTACTGTTATGTTATATTTGGAACTTTTTAAATTTTCCTAAGATGCCTTGAGCACTTACCAGTATATGCAACAGAAAGATAGGATATAATTACAAACAAACAAATAGGTGAAAAACCTTCAAATGCAACCTTGAAATCATTGCTACGAGTGAGATAGAAACCAGTGATTGGCAGTCAAAGATGACTATTATCGAAACATACAAGAACTTCTAATTTCATGGCCAAACATTGTACTGTTTCAAATATCAATTCTTTTAGAGTTGAGGAGGAAGACTTGAGTTTAAAATCCTGAAAGTACAAACATAAGTTACATCTTTATTCTAGCAATGGATAATCAGCTGTTAGGTAAGGTTAAGTTTCTGATCTAGCTGAGCCTCAGCTGAGAATTTTTAGCCAAGTAAAGCCAAGTAGCAATAGCAATAGCACTTAGACTTATATACTGCTTTATAGTTTTCTACAGCCCTCTCTAAGCGATTTACAGAGTCAGCATATTGCCCCCAACAATTTGGATCCTTATTTTACCCACCTCAGAAGGCTGAGTCAACCTTGAGCCTGGTAAGATTTGAACTGCCAAATTGCAGGCAGCCAGCAGTCAGCAGAAGTAACCTGCAGTACTACACTCTAACCACTGCGCCTTTGTGGCTCTTAGTAATAATTATCATAAGCCATTAAGTGTTAGAAGGCCTTTGATAAATTGCTGAGCATGGATCAGCAATTGAGCCTTGGTGGTGCAGTAATTAGAATCCAGTATTGCAGGCTAACTCTGCCCACAGTGAGGAGTTCGATCCTGACCAGGTCAAGATTGACTCAGCTTTCCATCCTTTCAAAGTCAGTAAAATGAGGACCCAGATTATTGGGGACAATATGCTGATTCTGTAAACTGCTTAGAGAGGGATGTGAAGCACTATAAAGCCATCTAAGCTTTATTGCAATCTGGAAGGCGGTCAAATGAAATCATGTGATATTAAGTATCTCTTGCATGCTCATTACTCTATAATTGTAGAACAAACCATCTTACTGAAACCAAAAGGTGAAGCTTGCTGGTGCGCTTCTGCATCAAAAACTTCAAAAGAAGATCTTCAGTTTTGCAAATATTGTAACCACCTTTTTTTCACAGCCAGCGCCAAAAAAAATCAGAAGAAGCAATCAAGACAGTGGGCAAGTTTAGATTGGGAAAGATCCAAAATACCATGAAGAATTTCCTGTTCTGGATGATGCACTTCCAGAAATGTACAAGCTACACCCAAAATGTTTAGATCAGCCTGTTCCAGGAGGGGGGAGGGAGGAATATTCTCGAGGGGTGGGGGAGACACTAGTGATTCAGTACTAAATCATTCTATTTTGGCCATCTCTAAATGATACTATTGTGCAGATCATCACAATTTGATTTCAAATAGACACTTTTTCATACCTGGCCAAGAATAAATCAATCTCTAGCAAGTAAGAACAAACATGCTTTAAAAATGAACATGTGTTCCAAGCTCCACAATTCAGTGGCTAATTAAAACAAAACAAAACAGAAAAACCCCATCGCCTAACATTTAAATTCATATTGTTGAGTCTTTTATGGCAAAGCCTCAAAGCCTAGGCTTTAACCATCATCATAGTTTCCGCAATGTGTTCTTCGTCCACAGTTTCGTTTCTGGCCTCAAATCATTTCCTACGTCTCCCCATGACCGTAACTGGAGAAAATATGTATTAAGTATCAAATCATCACTAATCCGTAGAGAGTATAAATTAACTGAATTCATAGAAATGGAACTCTTGAAATCACATTGGAATAGCAATAGCACTTAGACTTAAATACCGCTTCACAGTGCTTTACAGCCCACTCTAAGCAGTTTACACAGTCAGTCTATTGCCTCCAACAATCTGGGTCCTCATTTTACTGACTTTGGAAGGATGGAAGGCTGAGTTAACCTTGAGCAGGTGAGAATCGAACTGCTGGCAGTCAGCAGAGTCAGCCTGCAATACTGCATTCTAACCACTGTGCCATCACCACTCACGAACACCAGATGACTTTTGTGGAGCAATTTTAAAAGCCACATTTAGGGATCAAGATGATTAATGGGAAGAGAGAAAACAAACAAAACAAGCTTTCAGAGGTGTTACATACAATCATAAGAACAATAAGCTCTTCTAATATTCTGGACTACAATTTCCCCAAAGAAACATTATATCAAGATCTTTGGGGGCACCTTCATTATGACAGAGTCCGTCTGAGGCAATGGTTAAGGCACCAAGCTAGAAACTGGAAGACCATGAATTATAGTCCTGCCTTGGGAACAAAATCAGTTGGGTGACCTTGGGCCAGTCACCCTCTTTCAGCCCTAGGAAGAACACAATGACAAACTACTTCCAAAATCTTGCAAGAAAACTGCAGAGACTTATCCAGGCAGCTCCCAGGAATATTTGACTCAATACTAAGTCAAAGGCATGTGAACACACACAAACCCACATTATGATATTCTTGGTGTCAGGATAGACTTTATTTCTTAACAAGGATATTTATACCCATGCATGAGGTATTAAATTCCACCCTGGAGTACTTAGCTTGTTTGGGCACAAAAGCTTCCTACAAAAATCATTTCTGAGGAGAAGTTTAAGCCTTGTAAATTACATGCCAAATATTCTTAGTGAAGTTGTTATCCATTTTCTCTTAGGAAAATCTGACCCTGTTTGGAGAGAATCCTACAAGATGTATCCAGGCTAATCAATTGATCTTCGTGTGCTGTTTGTTGTGACATCCACTTGGAAAATATTTGCAAAAATTAATTCAGTATGTTCAGTTTTTTTTTTAAAAAAAAGAGCAAAACAAAACAAACACAGTGAAGCCAATATTCTGGATATATCAGCATTGATATTTACTATCCCTTTAAACTACATTTTATAAAGTAATGGTGAAATTGTTATTGTCCCAAAAGAGATGACATAACTCTTCAATTCTAGCTTTTACAGTTAAGATCGCTTGTAACTGGATAGGTCTTTGATTGTCAAAATTCTATGGCAAAGTTTATTTAACAAATGCTGTAACTAGGAAGTAATATGTTAGCAGTAACCAGCTTTTTGACAAAGGTCTCTCAACCCAAGTCCAAGAGTACAAAGAGCCAACATTGGTGATGAAACACATGTTTTTGCATTCAAAAGATTGCAGGTACAAATTTTGGCATCTCCAAGCAGAAAAGTTATTTTAGCTTGGGAGGTTGCTCACTAAGCCAGACTTTATTATTATTTTTCCTGTCCGGAACACTATCATTTTTGTGGTTATTTCTTGGGAAACTACCAAAACATAAGTTAATTTAACATGGCTTTGCAATGAGACCGTTGAGCTTCATTTATAAACATTTACAATTGGAAAGAGAGTCTTCTGCTTGTCACAAGCTGAACTTCACAAGGGCTAGAGAGTGAAAGTTGAGGCTATTGTCAGACTGATGCCGGGATTTTTCAAGAAGAGACACGTTTTTATATTTCGTACTGGATAAACTTTTTTTAGGATATGTCAAGGGTGGGGGCAGGGTTCGCACCTAAAAAAATTGGGGAAACGTGGAAATAGGGTTTTTTGTACCAAATTTCCAGCATTTGGGGGCATATTTAGGACTTATTGGGTGAAGGTCATTTTAAATATGTTTGAAGTTTGGAGATGGCATCCATGATACGAAGACTGCTGTAAGCTATGAAACAGAGACGTTTACTACTTGGGAGAAATATAACGGCTCGTCTTTACAAAATATTAAAATGCAGAGATATCACCCTGTCAAAAAAAACACCTCTACATCAGGGGTGTCCAACCTTGGCAACTTTAAGACTTGTGGACTTCAACTCCCAGAATTCCTCAGCCAGCAAAGCTGAGGAATTCTGGGAGTTGAAGTCCACAAGTCTTAAAGTTGCCAAGGTTGGAGTTGCCAAGTTGCCAAGGAATTCTGGGAGTTGAAGTCCACAAGTCTTAAAGTTGCCAAGGTTGGACACCCCTGCTCTACATATTTTCAAGGTCATTGTTCTTCCAGCTGAAACAGATGCAGCAGTGGGATCCTACCTCTTCCACTCCCGGTTCAATGATCGTGTGCATGCACGCACAGCTTTCCACACAAAGCCTGCAGCACCAATCAGCTGAGAGGATGAAGAAGAGAAAAGCGCAGGGGGAGGTGGGAGGGCCAATCCTTGCTTTTCTCTTCTTTCTTGGAGGCTTTTTTCCCCTCCTCTCAGCTGATCATCAGAGGCTTTTTTTAAAAAAACTACCAGTTTGGCCAAACCAAGCCAAACCGGTAGCATACCACCACTGAACAGATATCTGCAAAATTCAGATTCCTGGACTATATGCTTTTGAAACAGAGATGAACTTGTTGAGAATACCACAAGAAGATATAATTTCTACTCAATAAAGCATCATGGGTGGTGTGATGGCTCAGTGGTCAAGACGCTGGTCTTGTTGGCTTGAAAGCCAGCAGCCCAGGTTCAAGAATCAAATGCTGCATGATGGGGTGAGCTCCGTTCTTGCCCCGGCTCCTGCCAAACTAGCAGCTTGAAAGCATGGAAATGCAAGTAAATAAGAAGGTAGCACTTCCCTTAGGTGGGAAGGTAACAGAGCTCTGTAACATCATGCTTGGTCCCATGACCACAGAAACATCTTTGGACAGAGCTTGCTCAGTGGCCTTGAAACAGAGATGAGTACCACCCTCTAGAGTCAGCAATGACTAGTGGAGTAAAATCTTTACCAATATTACCTTTACCAATAAAGTATTACTGGATACAATATGCAGAACTTTGAAAAAGCCCTTGAAGCTTGGAAAAATTACAGGCAATTGAAAAAGAGGCCAATGGAAGACCGTAGCTAGACCTGTTCATGGATAACACAATCAAGAGTTTACACAAACTCAAAAAGCAGTTACTAATAGATGGTTGTAACAAAATGATATCCTTTGAATCCGAATATCTGCAACTGCATGCCTGAACAGTAACAATTCCCAATAATAAGATGGAAGGAAACTATATGTTGTTCGATTAGAGGTAACTTTAAAATCTCATGCAACAATTCTGTTATGTGAACTTTATTTGCTCGAAAGATGCCGGAAACTGAATCTGGGACTCTTTACATACAAAACATGTGTTGAATTACTAAATTCTGATCCTAAGACAGAAGTTGGGGAAGCCAAGGAAGGAAGGAAAATTACATTCTGTAAAGCTACTCTGTGAAAACCTTCTGTTTAAAAGATAGTGGAAAAACCATACATTTACACACACACCAATTTGCCAAAAGAAAAAGATTTCAATGAAAACCAATGAAAGAAAGCAATCAGCTGGATACAGATCACCAAGAATTCCACAACAAATCTGCACAGTATTTTATTGGCATTTATCATGCAGCTATGATATTTAAGATACCCAAAAGAATCAGATGAAATTTATGAAAGTTGTAATAGGAAACAGACATGCTTACTTTCGCAATAGCTTTATTTATTCCACCTACTAATGATTCAACAAGACTTATAATTGCTATGTCTCCAAACTATGTTTTAGAGCTTCCTTCAAGGATGGGGGCAACTGACATAGCATTTTGTTCAATCTCTTAACATTCAGAGCCAATCTGGGGAAAAAATATATAGTTCAGGAACAATTGGATATAAACAATGATACAATTGGAAGCATTGGCAGCTAATTTTATTCCTAAACAGGCAGTGGAGTTGACGAAAATCTGGATAGCCCAATGATAGGTGAGCTGAAGTTTGTTTTTTTTAATTCAAGTGACCAAATGTGACTTTGAAAACATACCTGATAGATACAAGGTGCCATTTATTATTAATCTTTAAGATATGTCGCTTCTCTGAAAACTCTTAATCTGAAAATTGTCCAACTTTTTGGAAAGGAAATACCACTTCTGATAAATTTTAGCTCATCAACTAATCTTGAGACTAATAAAACTTCATGATCTAGAGGAGCTGAATTGAGGAGAGGTACAGAATCATCAGAGACCATTCCTGTTAAGAGTAATTGGTGGGCTTCCCACTGACATATTTTCTAAAATGTGAATGGGGAACGGAATAAGATAGAGTATACTTGATCAGAGTCAGGCACTGCTGGATTACTATCTTCTAGACACAAGGAAAAGCCAACAAAATCCAAATGAACAATTTAAAATGAACCCATGAAAAGTCTGAGAGCAATTTAGTTAAGCTTAACTTACATTTAAGGCAATTATTCTTGGAACAGATAATGCATGAAGCACAAACCAGTATCAAAATATTTTCTTCATACACCTTAAAATGACAAGAAAATTGCACCATCTTTGCTACAAAACCTTCTACTAAGAAACGTAGAAAATCATGTATTATTCCAGTCCTAAATTTTCAGTAATACCGCCTTGGCAGTAATATAGTACAGACAGACACAAACACAAATGTTCAGTGTGGGAAGTTGACTTACACTGTACTTATACACATATGCTTTCAGTGATTCCCAACCTTATTTCTTAGGTTCTATCTTCTTTTTACCTCCTAATTCTTTCTGAGAAGGTAATTCACCTTACACCCTAACACACCACACCAACTTTCAGAGATATGAAGACCTAGAAAAATAATGGAAATATTTTAATATACCTTTACCCTGCTCTATCGGTCAAAAGTAGCAAGAGCTTCTGTCTCTTTCAAGTTTGGAAGAACTTTGGATAATGTCCTGGAGCAGCGGTCGCCAACCGGTGGGCTGTGGCCCACTGGTGGGCCGTGAGAAAATTTTGGTGGGCCGCAGAGAAATCTCACCCCCAGAGCACCCCCACAAAGCAATTAATCCAGGCTGTGCAGAAACACAAGGCTGCGCCGCCCCCATGGCCCGCGGGAACCCTCCCCGCCCACTCACTCCTTACCCGGTAAACTTGCCTGCTAAATTGCTATTTTTCCTTTTTCCAACCATCATCTGTTCTGCTATGCCGGGAGATTTAGATTAGCTAGGAAGCAGGAAATGGTTGGATTTCTTGCTTTCTAGCTAGTCTTTCGATCTTCGGCTCAGCACAGCCGAACCTCCCTTAGGACTGAAGGTTTGCTTGCAAGCAAATTCAGTGCAGACTCACGGCAAGCAAATTTGAGAGACTGAGCTAGCCGATGGCAGATAGATAGATCACTGAATGATTTGCCTGCTTTGCCTGATTTTGGGTAAAAGTTGCTCTTTTTTATAAAAAAAATAAATATTTACATGTATGGTGTGTTGTGAGTTAATTTTGTGAGTTTGCTTGCAAGCAAATTTTATGTGACAGACTGAGTTAGCCAATGGCAGATAGATAGATCTCTGAATGGATCGGTGATTCTGTGAGCAACTCAATCTGCCTGCTTTGCCTGATTTTGGGTAAAAGTTGCTCTTTTTTATAAAAAATTCAATATTTATATAAATATTTATAATATTTGCATACAAGCCATGCCCAGCCAGTCACATGACCACCAAACCACACCCACAAATTAGGCCACACCCACAAAACCGGTTAGTGGTCCCTAGGATCTAAAATTATGAGTTTGGTGGTCCCTGAGGTCCAAAAGGTTGGCAACCCTTGTCCTGGAGGGTTTCACATTTGCTTTTGCCCCTGGACCAAATGGGAACAACCCATATAAAATACAAAGAAAAGTCACATTCAATCTCTGCCCTTTAGACATTGCCTCTCTACTCAGAGAAGGCAGGTAAAGAGTGACACCAAGAACGAGGTGAGGGTGTTGGGGAGATCAGAAATGGGGATGACAGAGAATTCAGTATTCTAAATTTAGTATTCTATTTTTAGTATATTAGATTCCTAACCAAATGTATCTATTTTCAAACTGCCACTGCATAGGTGAATCCAAAGGGCATTGTCACATATGCACAGTTCCAGGTAACTACTTTATTATGTTCTACCTATAATACAGGAATCTCCCCGTCTGGCTGCACACTCATGGGAACAATTAGATAAGGCTCCAAGGAACTTGGGGTGTGTGGGGTTAATCTTAGACTTTTGTGATTACCAAATGAGTCCAGGCTAACTCCAACCTTGAGGTCTCTTCCCTGTCAAGCTGGATATTTCCCAATAGGTATATATGTAATTAAATCATTTTTATAGTGTATGATTTGTATTTCAAACAAAAAAAAAAAAGCCCTGAAGGTCACTGCAAAAAATGTACAAGTATGTGTACATATACACATACATTGTATATTATGGGAAATTATTCAGAAAATAATGATTTTTCCTCAGGAGAAATGTTTTTTAAAAGTGTACACACTCAGATAAACACATAATGTCTACTTGTCCTTTGAATCCTCAGTGAGGAAGTCCGTGAAGAATCCTCAGTGAAGAAGTCCAACCACTAATGATACCAGCCAGAGGTGGTATTCAGCAGGTTCTGACCAGTTCTGGAGAACCGGTAGCAGAAATTTTGAGTAGTTTGGAGAACCGGCAGATACCACCTCTGACTGGCCCCGCCCCCATCTATTCTCTGCCTCCTGAGACCAGTTGATTGGCTGGATCTTCTTTTATTGTCCTGTACAGGAGAATGGAGCTGGAAAGCAGGTTAGTGGAGTGGGGAGGGATTTTGCAGTATCCTTCCCCTGAAATGGAGTGGGAGAATGGAGATTTTATAGTATCCTTCCCCTGCCATGCCCACCAAACCATGCCATAGAACCGGTAGTAAAAAAAATTGAATCCCACCACTGATACCAGCCCAGGCACAGTCCTGAGTAGACCTCTCCCATCTACCTGTCTCTCCCCAACACTGTTAAATCAGGACAACTCAACAAAAATCCTTCTAGGGACTTTCCGTCATTAAACTTAACTCCGGCATACAGTTAAATTTAGGTTGGCAATATCAGTCTGAAGTTTGATCATCTCAGAGAGAATGTGCAGGAAATCTTTATGCAGGCACTGATGGCCGTTACATTCTGTGCATTCCACTATCCATAAAGCTAAAAGATAATCTTCAACAGCGCTGGGTGGATTGTCCCAGTTGCTGCTTTTGACACATGATTTTATTTTATTTTTTGCTCCATCTGGTCAATGTAGCAGCAGCTGCAAACATTAGCTGGGGTCAGTTGTTAAGTATAGCCAGCTGTGTTTTACAGGACTTGCCCTTATAAATAATTGAATAACTCACTCCCTCTGTCCTATGCTGAGTGGAGCAGGGAGGTAGAGGAAAATAAGCCAACTGAGCTGTAAAATAGTATAACAATGTTTTCAGACCCATTTGGATAACAGACCTACGGACTCTTTTTATTATTAAGAAAAGGGGGGGAGAAGCATTGCTATCAGTCAGAGCACTGGGCACCAGCCCAAAGGTTACCAAAGAGACATCAGCTTGTTCCAATCAAAAACACAACTGTGTAAAAGGCAACTTCATACCTCTAGTACAACTCTTGTATTGGCTTGGGATCAAGCAGCCTGATTAAGAGCCTTTTAAGACAGAATGTTGTTGCCAGCTGTATGACCCCTTGCTCAGAAATGGCCATTCTGACAGTCGAGCGCACAACCTGGAATACATGGAAGCTTTATGGATGACGCCCTCAAGTGATACTCATAATCTAGATGAAATTCAATTTTCCTGGGAAAAGAGGAAAGAAAACGATGGTGCACGGGCCAGTTTAGTGGGCTCTCGTGTGTTGATTCACAGATTTTTTTAAAAATTCGAGCAATGCACATCCCAAAGAAGATATTGAGCAATGCTAAGCATGGCAAGAAAGAAGGCAAGATTGCAACTCATCTCTCCCCACCCCTACCCCCAAATGGACTAGTGGAGCCACTAACCATAGAAAGAAGCAGATTTTCATCAGTGGCACACAAAAAGAGACTTTAAACACCTTCTCTGCATGTTCGCTTTAGCTCCTGTTTATAATACATTTAAAACCCAAGTGAGGGATTTAAAAGAAAAACAGGAGACATTAACCTTCTTTAACAGAGTATACTCAGAAATGGTTTACCTAAGGTGGAATAGTCAAGACTAAAAAGAGGGACGGGCCATTGACAATCAATGCCGGTTTCCAGCAATTTTGCCCTGTTTCTGGTTCTGTTTAATGTCTATCATGTTCACTTAATGATAGTGATGAAAAATGTCAGAAAAACACTTCTGGTCAAGTGGGTGTCTTGACTTATGTATTGGCCTACGACAGGATTTCTAGTCCCACTGTGCTTTTCCATCTTTTATTTCTATATAATGAAATCTTATCGCAGCAAATGAGGCCTAGTCACTGCTACAACACATAGATTTGAGTAATCTCTTTACAGACAGTGGAACTCTTTGAATATATCTTTCATTTCTTCAGAAAGCTATTTCTTTTCCACTGGTGACGTTAGCTGCCTCCATACTGTTCCTTATTCAGTCAAATTCACACTCAAAGGAAATTCACTGGGTGGGTTTCTTGTAGTTTCTTCAATTGAGGATTAAAATTTTCACACACGTGAAAAGTCAGAGACACTGTGTGACTTTTCATTGAAGTATCTAAGTTCCTTACATTAAGGATATATATTCTATGATATGCAAATAGAAAAAAACAATAAATCAAAACACTAATAAATAATTATTAGGGCAGCTGGCAAAAGATAAAGAGGGGAAATCCACAATTACATTTCTACTTTTCTTTTGTTAAATCTAGCTTGGTGCCTGAAGGAAGGGAGGGAAGAAACCATAATTCTCTGGAGCTGCAGAATGAGGAAATACAATTAAAGAATAAAGTTAAAAAGAAAAGATGGGTTTTTTCCAACACTTCATGGAGAAAATTTTGTTCTCACTTGTCATCCAGTGCTATCTGTCCTCTCCTAAGTCAGTCATGGCTCTGTTTTCCATGCTTCTGGAGACAACGCTAAGTAACAAAGCTAATACAGGTCTCTCTCTGTCTCTGTCTCTCTCTGTCTCTCTCTCATACACACACACACACACACACACACATGCAGAGAGAGAGAGAGAGAGAGAGCCAAGGAGAGCACATAAATCATATCAGAATATCCAAGTTACATTTGATTTCCAGGTCTTCCCAAGAAAAAATTGGATGAAATTCCTGTTTACTAGCACATTTAGTAGAGGATATTCCAAATAGTAAGTGATTAAGTAAAACATGAGCATGCAAAGGGGGGGGAGGGGAGAGAATAACTTCCCTGAGTCACAACTACTTCTAGAAACAGCTTTGATCTCACTTTTGCTCTTGCATGTGTATCTCGTGTGAATGTGACCTCCCACCACTTCACTTTCTTACCTTTTCTTCTTCTTCTTCTTTTTCTTTGGTTTCTCTGTTCCAATCCGTTTCCCTCCTTTTTCCTTCAATGGACTCAAGTTTTATTTTTATTTCTTTTACTGATTATAAATCCATGTGCTTTTATGTTGCCTCAAACCTTCCCCCTCTAAGTAGCTCCAGTTCAACACTGTGCTGTATAGAACCTATTAGGAGTTTCTCCTTTATATTTTCCTAAATCTACTTAAATGTCTGGGAGAATTTTTTTTTTTAAAGGAAACTAGAAGATATTTCTCAAGAGGCAGGAGTCACATAAAAAGTGTTTCATTATTCATTTACAGACATATCCTAAAATGAATGTTTTGGAGACCTCCATATCGTCATCATGGCATTCACTACCTACAAGATTGATTTCTGCCTCTGGATATAAAAGATGGATACCAACAAGGAGGAGAGGAAGCAGAAGGATAACAGGATACTTGGAGACCTCAGCTGACTTTTCTGGTGGACCCAGCTTGATTTCATAGAGGAAAACACAGCAGTGAGGAGCGATTTCACACTTTCCTTTACTTCTTGTTGCCTGAATTTCTAGAAGAAATTATCATGATTGGGCAGTGTGAGTTCTTAGGGTCCACACCAGAGGTGGTATTCAGCAAGTTCTGACCAGTTCTGAAGAACCAGGAGCAGAAGTTTTGAGTAGTTCAGAGAACCGGCAAATACCACCTCTGGTTGGCCCTGCCCCCATCTATTCTCTGCCTCCCGAGTCCCAGCTGATTGGCTGGATCTTCTTTTGTTGCCCTGCACAGGAGAACAGAGCTGGAAAGCAGGTTAGTGGGGTGGAGAAGGAAAGGGATTATGTAGTAACCTTTCCCCAGGAGTGAAGAGGGAATGGAGATTTTACAATATCCTTCTCCTGGAGTGGGGAGAGAATGGAAATTTTGCAGTTTCCTTCCCCTGCCACGCCCATCAAGCCACACCCACCAAGCCACACCCACAGAACCGGTAGTCAAAAATTTTGAATCCTACCACTCACTACACTCACTTAAAGAAGCTTCTGAGAACTTTCCAATGGTCCTCCTCCCCCAAAAGTAGATGCAGTGAAGTCAAAATTGACAATGGATTTGATGGTGATGTTGTTATCCATTCAGTCATGTCTGACTCTTGGCGATTCTATTTTCCAGGTCTCTCCATATCTTCCAATCTTGAACCATTTCTCTGAGTTGTTCTATGCTTTGGGTGATGTCAGCTTTCATGGTGTCCTGCCACCGTGTTTTTTGGTGGCCTGGTATCCTTTTTCTGCTAACTCTTCCAACCCAATTGCTTTCTCCAATGAATTAACCCGCATGACATGACCAAAATAAGCGAGGTGCAGTTTTGTGATTTTTCTTTCCAGTGACATCTCTGGTGTTCTGCGTTCCAGTACTTGCTTTTTGGTGAATGAATTTACTGTCACTGATATTTATATTTATCTAACATCAATATAACTAACACAATCATTCTCAGGTCAGTTAACACTCTCCCCGCTTACCTTAAAAATAACAGTTTTATAATAACATTGTATAATAACAACCTCTGGAAGTTTTAGCCAAAGCTTTCAGGGATAACCCTGAGGTCTCCTATTGGGGAATTCTGATGTAAATTAATAAAATATCAACATTTGGCCTGACTGGGTCAAAATAGTTCCTGAGACAGAAAGTTTAATAAGGTAGAGATGAAAAGTTTGAAGTATTTGAAAAGTTGGCAGGTAAAATAGCAATGTAGCTGTTTCAATGAGTACATAACATTTAACACCAACATATATTAAAATTAAAAACAAAATGATAACAGATACAGAAGGAACACTGGCAATAGATAACCACATAGAATCATAGGTCTGGAAGGAATCTCAGAGATCTAGTCCAACCTTATGTTCAAGCACAACCACAACTATTTCATTAAGACACATTTTAATGCAGCACTCCTGGTTGTACTCCTGGGAATACATCTGTTTTCTCAGGTACTAACTGTGGTAGTCCAAATATCAACAAAACAGAGTTGGAAGAAAACAACAATGTACTGCTACCATTCCGCCTCCAACCATATGAAAAGCTATTGTTTGTACAAAGAGTTTTTGTTCTCTGTTATTTCAACACAACCTTTTGATCCTTGAAAGAACAGAAGTATAAAAGCTTCTAGGATTTTTTTTAAAAACCCATTTAGGTTAGGTAATAGCTAGAGTCAGTGGAACAACCTGAAAGCCTCTTGTTCAAAATGCTTAAGGTGGAACCTGCTTCTAGAAGTTACAAAATGAAGCCTTTCCGTCTCCCTGCTCAACCTTTTTCAGAACTCAGATGAAAAAGAAGCCGTTTCTAGATAATTGCTAGAAGTATGCATCCACAATAATATCTCTACCCCGTGGAAATCAAAAGCCAGTATTAAAGAACAAAAAAGGTCTTTGGGATTTTAGTTTGACAACTATGTTTTAAACATACAGTACTTCCTTCCCAAGCCATAATTGTGCACTAGTTTCTATTTGTAAGTTGTGTGATAGGTAACATATTGAACATAAAAGGTGCCTTTCTAAGACTTGAGCTGGTTATCAAGGAGAGTTTCGTTGCAGATAAAAGTGTTTCCTTTTTAAGAATGCAGCTGGGAAAATGCCAGGACTAGAACTGCATGGCATTATCTCCTATTTTAAGCATAATCGTATTAAAGAGCAAAGTGTATGGGAGAAGGAAAAATGCTCTTCTGTCCGGAGTGAAAATAATCTCAAAGGCCTTCTCCTTTGAGCAAGGGATATTTCTGCACAGCTATATATACTTCAAATCCTCAGAGCCAACCTTTCAACCATGCCCTGCAATCATACAGAAAGAACCATCAGAGAAGTGGTGGTATTCAAATTTTTTTACTACTGGTTCTGTGAGCGTGGTGTGGCTTGGTGGGGATGGTGTGGCTTGGTGGGTGTGGTGGGGAAGGATACTGCAAAATCTCTATTCCCTCCCCACTCCAGGAGAAGGATACTGTAAAATCTCCATTTCCACCCCACCCCACTAACCTGCTTTCCAGCTCCATTCTCCTGTGCAGGGCAACAAAAGAAGACCCAGCCAATCAGCTGGGACTTGGGAGGCAGAGAATAGATGGGGGTGGGGCCAGTCAGAGGTGGTATTGGCCAGTTCTCCAAACTACTCAAAATTTCTGCTACCAGTTCTCCAGAACTTGTCAGAACTGGCTAAATACCACTTCTGCATCAGGGTCAACCAACCCTCTCCCAGTTGGCACCCTTGTGCATTCCCTTGAACAGAAAAAATACAGAAAAAGTATCTAGATATAAGAAGCCCAGAATATGATGTAAAGGTTCCATAGTCCAGATGAGAGAGAGGGACCAAAAGTCAGAAAGGGAACATTGGCAGAATGTCTGTGAAGATTCTCAATCATCCAGGTCATGGTGGTCCAAAAGGTGCTTTTTCAAAAGACAACTGAACTTTCTTGGTTTTTTTCCTTGAAAGCATTTCACTTCTCATCCAAGGAGCTTCTTAAGTTGAACTAAACAACATGAACTAAAGAAACTTCTTGGATGAGAAGCATAACATTTTCAAAGAAAAAAAAAAACCAAGAAACTCCTTGTAGACTTTTGGAAAAGTACCTTTCGAGCATTGGCAGGGACATTTTGACCAATGAAAAAGCTGTTGACCCTCAATTCTCAGGGAACATAAGCAACTTATTGGGCAACATGATTGCCCAAGAACACAAAGGAACAATGCCAAAGTCACATGAGGAAATATACGTCGCATCACTTCCTCTTTCATCAAATTGGCATTTAGTTGGTTTAACGCTCAGCAGATTGTACAAACGCGATCACTTTTGGTTTATTCAGAAAACCAAATGAAAGATAGCTTCATGTGATGTGGGAAACCAGCCTCTGTGTCCTCTGATTCTTGACCACATTCCTCCTTACATCAAGCTCATGACAGTCATTTTCCCCCTGAGATCCTTCAGAAACATGCGTGTCAAGCCATCGCACAAGGAAAATTGCCAGATGAAAGAGCTGCCTTTATCCACCAAGGGAACAGCAAATATCTTCCTAAACCTGCCCTTTGTACTATGCCTCAGAGCACAAAGGTCACTCTGGATTTACTTATTTCAATGATATGTCAAAGCAATCTGATTTACTTAGCTAATGCTTTATTAATACTTAGCCAATCCTTGTTCTGTTTGACTATTGGGAAAAAAGGCAACTTCTCTGTGAGACCATAAGATGAAAGAAAATGGATCTCTAGCCTAGCATCCAACACTTAATGGTAAACCAGTAATTTGCCAAAAATGTGAAAGGCTGGGCAACTCAGGAGACGCTTCCATCCTGTGCAATTGGTTGAAGCTTCGTCCATGAAAGCCAGAAGGAAGTGATTGTGTTCAATCTGCCATCTGTCGAATCCAATGTATGAGATACAGAGACCACTCCAGAATGAACCTAGAGATTTAATGGACTTGTCATTGAACCAATACATCAGCAACACTCAAAGACAGGGGTGCCAAGGCAGAATTAAAAATGTGGACCATACCAGGCCTACAGCTGTGCAGGCTCTGGGTGTAAAAGCCACACAGTTGCTTTAAAATACTATGATTCATGTGATTACCAGAGCAGAATGTCAGAGTGTCATAAGTGTTGTTTTGTACTGGACTTGGTCTTGGGACTTTTTTTAAAAAAAGATGGCGACAGCGGCTGCATGTGTTTGTAGATGATACCCCGAAGTGTTGTGCAGAGAGGTTTTTGAAGGATTTGGATTGTAGAGATAGGTATGTGGAAGTGGAAGAATATGTAGAGGGAAAGGCAAGAAAGAGGGAAGCTTGATAAACTAAGGCTGTGAGGCTGGAATTTATTGAAGAAACAGAGAGGTGAAGAAACTGATAGGCCAAGAGTTGGTAGAGTGGAATGGTCAGAAAGTGACAGTTGGAAGGAAATGGACACTGCAAATGGAACCAAACTGGGCGTCCCAGAGTGAGGAGGAGTGCCGGAGGAGTAATACCTCCTTAAAAAACCTTGGTCCAGCCGGCCCAGCTGGTAGCACCTTGTAAAGGTCCCTTTCCAGGGTTACAGGAGAAGATGGTTAATAGTTTTGAAGGCAGAAGAGGGTTTTATGCCCCAACAGCAGATAAAATGGTAGAACCATCTTCTAGGAGAAGGGAAACTCTGATTTCAAACCTCCACTGCCTTGTGGCTATATCTATTATTGGAAAAGGCTTCAGGAGTCAACCTCAAGGCACAATCCAGAGCCGGAGTCCCGGAAGCAGTTCGTGACTGTGTACAATCATGTTCTGGTAACTCCTGCGACGCAACTGGAACTAATTGTATTGGCTCTGCCGTTCCATTAGACTATTTCAGTGATGTGGAGAGGGGGGAATCTGCTGCTTGGGTAACAGTTTATCCTCCATATTAAATCACCCAGGCCTCGTGCTCTGGAGAGGACACTCCAGCTTTGCATACAGCATTGAAACAACATGGGAAGTGGCAATTACCGCTTTCAAAGCACGATACCATCGTCTCTTGAGACTGAAGGATGCCAATTCAAGCTCTTGGGACTTGATAGTTTGAAACATGTTCATACAGCACATGCACACACACACACACACACACAAACACACACTCACTGATGCTACCGAAGAAAAAAATATCTGTGGTTTTTGATCCTTTTTTATTTTCCTCAGTATCTCAGCTTTTGTGTTGCCTGGTCAATCGGCAGTTTCTATTGAGTTTGGAGTAAGTTGCGGGGCGGGAGGGCAAGTAGGGTGGCGTTGTGAAAATACAATTGTTGCAGTTTCTGGGCACAAGGTGGTGAAAGTCAGTGCCCCCTTTCAGTAAGATTCAAAGGTGGAAAGCAAGAAGGGAAACTGAAGGAGAAATGCAAGCAAGAAAGAGTTGGAAGTTTAAGTCAACATTAACTTGAATACATGCCAATCCAGAGCAGGAATCAAGGAGTTAAATTGAATATTCAGAAGGATAGAGAAAAGGACAGAAAATTTCATTGACACCCAAGGAGAATATTATCAGATTAAGCATCTCTCATCATTCTTTCAGGAAATTTTACTTGGCAGATTTGAGAGGCAGTTAAAAACAAAACAACGTAGTGCATATTCACTTTGTCAATATTGGCAACGTTTTACAGTGGAGGGTATTGGATCCTAAAATATGCTCATTTCCCTTGATTGTAATTTGTACCACAAGGTTTTCTCAGGCAGCTTGGTTGCGTGATACTGCATGCATGCCTACATGAGGCTAAATAAAATCCAGTGTTGTGATGACTCAAAAGCTTCCAAACCAACTCCGGCTGTTTAATATTTTGATTATTCTTTTTGCTTAGGGCCAACTGTCATGAGCAAATTAGTGTGGCATGTAGACAAGGTGGGTGAATTGCTTTTAAGATTAAGATTGTTAGATTTTAGATGGCTCTGAGAACAGCAACCAGCACGATTGATATTTAACTAAAATTCTATATCTTGGTGTCCTGATAGAAGTTAAATTAAGGATGCAACAACTGGATCTTTTAGTATCTTCACTGTTGAAAGGCAGGTTCTCTTGGCATCCCAGAAAGTCTTAATCCACACTCCTTCACTATAAATTATATTAGCCATTCGTTTATTGCTATTTCATTCTCAAGGACTTTGTTCTACCAAATGGTTTTACTGAAGATTGCTTCTTTAAAAAGCTTCAAATGAAGCATTGTAGTCCCCTTGGGAAAATAATGCAAATTAAAATCCATTACTTAATAAAAGCATGTGTTTTTATATGACTGAGATTTCTGTGGAGGTTTTTTAAGGATTCATTTAAAAATATTCACTCTAAAATTTCATTTTTGAATGCCGAAATAAATTCCATCTTCTCAAGAAGGTGCTGTCCAATGGGCTCCTTCTGTTCCAGAACTGAAATGAGACAAGTCATGATACTGTCAAAATGATGATGTCATAATATATGTGTCAAGCCCATCTTAATATCTCTGGATATATCATACTGTATTTTAAAAAGAAGTCCCATTAAAAAGAACAGGCTTGTTTCTTTTCCATGTCTTATGTATCTGCTATAGCATTCTTCATATTATCTGAATATCATTCCAAAATCTTCATATTTTAAATAACCAAACAACACTGTAAAAAGGCTCTAAGACTACTATATTGCCTATTTTCTACAGGCAGATCTGAAGAATATGGTGCGTAGTAAGCTTCTATATCACCATACCGGCAGTTTTTGACTTAAGCCAACCTTATATATTATTAGTTTTTAGTTATGCTCTGGATGTTGTTTTAACTGTTCTGAGCCAGATCCGTTTAGGTGAGATGGACAGATTTACACATCAAATAAATAAAATTAGAAAATAATAAATGAATATTCAATTTACCTTCAGAGTGGTAAAATAATATCTTGTAGTACAAGTTGCATGATTTGATTTGATTGATTGACTGATTGATTGATTTATCAAATTTATTGCCCACTCACCTTACCATAGGATAACTTTGAGCGGCTTAGAGTTAAATATACAGTTAAAACCAGGGGTGGGCTTCAAAAATTTTAGCAAAGGGTTCTCTGCCCAGTTGTTGGGTGGGTGTGGCCATGGTGGGTGTGGCCTAGTCAGCCTCCTGCACCACAACAGGGTGGTTGTTTTGCCCTCCTGGGCTCCGGAGGTTTTCCTTGAGTCTCCAGGAGGACGAACACGGCCTACCCAGCCTCTGAGGGCTCTCTGAAAGCTGGAAACGGGCTTATTTCTGGCCTTCCTGAACTTCTGGGAGGCCCATTTTTTGCCCTTCCCGAGCCTCCATACGAACCCTGTACTAACCTGCATCCAAAATGGGCCACGTAGGGACTCTTAGCAGGGGTGGGGTAGGCGGGGCCAGCCAGGAGTGGGATTGGGGGTTCTCCAAACTGCACAGAATCTTAGCTAGGGGCTCTCCCCAACCCCTCCAAACCCACAGCAGCCTTCCCTTGGTTAAAATTTTAAAAGTTAAAATCAGACATTAAAACCAAGGACACAGTGGCGGGAACATGGTATCTGTTATTGCTCAATCAACCACCTCCATTGTGCTGTTCACCCACTGGCCCCAAGCTGACTGATAGAGCCATGTCTTTAGGCCAGGGGTGGGATCCAACAGGGTTAACTACCGGTTCGGTGATTTACAAGGTTCAGTGATTTACGATGTGCTTCCCTGCACGCTGCTGGCGCGCGCCTGTAAATCGTCCTCAGCTTGCTGCCTGGATAGCTGAGCAGCACTACGTGCAGAGAAGCAGTGTTTGAAAAAGCACTTTTTTCCTGCTTTTTCAACCGCACCTGTGCCTCGCACGGCAGCTGAGGTTGAAAAAAGCAGGAAATAAAGGACAGGTAAGAGCCCAGATGGGCGGGTGGGCCAAAACATCAGCAGACATAGAACCGGTTCTATGTCTGCTGCTCTTCAGAGCTACCAGTTCTACAGAGCCGGACAGAACTGGTAGAATTCCACCCCTGCTTTAGGCCCTTACAAAAAGATAGGAGGGTTGGGGCAATAGCCTCCTCCTGGACCCCACCAGCCAGAATACTTGGGCTGACAGGACCCGCAGCATACCTCCTCTGCTGGCACAATTGGTACAGGCCAATCCCAGTGGGATGAGATCGTCCCTCAAGCAACCTGGATCTATGCCACTTGATTCTTGGGCTAGAAACTGAGAGATCATGAATTCTAGTTCTCAATTTTGAAGGTTAGCTTGACTTGGCCAGATACTGTCTCTCCGTCCAATACACCTCACAGGGTTCTTGTGCAGAAAATAGAAGGCAGGAAGAATCTTGAGTTAACCAAAAACGAATAAAGATTTTTATTAAAAATGTCGGTAGTCTTCAATTTGCGGCCATTCATTTAACAACAGTTGAAAGTTATGAAGCATTGGAAAAAATGATTTAGGACCCATCCTCAAAGTTACTACCAGAGGGTTGCATCATCGCCACAGTCCTGTGATTGTGATTCCGGCGCTTAGCAACCAGCTCTCTTTACAACGGTTGCAACATTCAGCAATTGCATGATTGTGATTAGTGACCTTCCCAGCTGGCTTTAGATAAGCAAACAATGGGGAAAATGGCAAGGAAGATTGCAAATCATAATCATCACACAATGTTTCACTTAACAACTGCAGCAAAAAAAAAAAAAAAAGGTTGCAAAATTGGGTGCAGCCAATTTTAAACTATTCCTATAAGTACAATATATTCAGAATATACTTTTTTTATGGAGGACCCAGATTGTTGGGGGCAATATGCTGACTCTGGAAACCGCTTAGAGAGGGCCAGTGGTGGGATTCAAATTTTTTTACTACCGGTTCTGTGGGTGTGGCTAGGTGGCCATGGCTTGGTGGGCATGGCAGGGGAAGGATTCTGTAAAACCTCCATTCTCCCACCCCACTTCAGGGGAAGGTTACTGCAAAATCCCATTCCCTCCCCACCCCACTAACCTGCTTTCCAGTCCATTCTCCTGTGCAGGGCAACAAAAGAAGACCCAGCCCATCAGCTGGGACTCAGGAGGCAGGGCCAGTCAGAGGTGGTATTTGCCAGTTCTCCAAACTACTCAAAATTTCTGCTACCGGTTCCCCAGAACTGGTCAGAACCTGCTGAATACCACCTCTGAAGAGGGCTGTAAAGCACTATGAAGCAATATATAAGTCTCTGTCCTATTGCCATTGCGTAGAACTAGATCTTGAGATTGAAATGACCACTGTAATTTTGCATTTGCTTTAACAACAAACGTCTTCCTTCTGCAGTTGACACTTTGTCAAATGGAAGTGCTAAGGGCCCAGCTTACCAATTAAAATCTGTAGATTTTAGGAGACATTAAAAAAGGGAATGCAATCAGAGGCATCTGTCACAAGCCAAATTTCTTGAAAATATACATACATATACATATACACATACATACATACATGACCCAGGGGCATTGCAACATCATTATTTTGCATCAGTTGCCATAATTATGAGTCATTTTGATCACATGACCATGGGGATGCTGCAAGTGTGAAAAACGGTCCTAAGTCACTTTTTTCAGTGCCGTTATAACTGAACAGTCATTAACTGAACCTGTTGTACCTGTACACCATCGCTGCGAAGGTCTTCAAGCAGAGGCTAATTGTCATCCACCCAAAATTCTCAGGTGGATCTGCACCGAGCACAGGGTTGGATTAGAAGACCTCTGAGGTACCCCCCCAACTCTGCGATTCTAACAGAAGAAGCTGTATATCATCTCAAAGGCAAAACATTCCAGTCTTTACTTTCAGAACACACCACTACTGCTACTAAACTTTCCCAACAGGCATTTTACAAACCACACAGTGGACTTTATCCCTTATAAAATACCTTTTGTGTATTCACTGAGTAAATGAGGAGCTTTTCACCTGGTGTGTACTGTAAAGCCTCAATACTTCTGAAACTAAACCTATAAAGAGGCCTTCAAGCTATTTACCAACCAGTGAGCAATACTCTACTGTCACAGTGCAATATAGCCACAATCTAAAACTTCTCAGAAATCAACCTTGGAAAATGTTTGCTCCCAAAGGAGTGCCAACAAGCATGAGAGAAATAGTGAAAAAAAAGCTACTACCTCATTTTTGACCTTCGTCTGACAATAAGACACTGCTCTACCAAGCCACTGGATCTCTATACACTTCTTTAAAAGCTAAGCTAGACATGTCTTAAGTATCAAGCAATAATCCTGTTTATTTGTCCTTTATGATGAGTTTCAGTTAACAATTCCATTCAGTTCAGATCTTCTGTTATACAGTCATCAGTTCCCATAGTATTCAGACTGGAATATTGTTGACCATGTAAATAGTTTCTAAACAAATAAAAAATAAATAAATAAGACTGTTTCCTCCAGCTTCTGGAGCAGGGTAGACAATAGGAATGGGCAGATCTCTTGATTCAAAACATCAAAGGGGTTTCACAGAGAGAGGGGAGAGAGAGAGAGAGAGAGAGAGAGAGAGAGAGAGAGAGAGAGAGAACAAGCTTTTTATATACATCCGGAGTTTTCATGCCAGATCTGAAATCCTTATCCTGCTGGGTTAGTTTAGCTGCACATGTCTGACAGGAAATGTGTGGCTCTCAAGATAGTAAGGAACTCCCAGAAGCCCCTAGCAGTTATAATTCAACAATAGCTTTAAAAAATCACATGTTCTCTCTCTCTCTTCAAGAATTGTAGGAAATAATCGGCATTTTGGTGCCAGTTCTAAACACTTTCATGGTGCCCCGACAGTCTTACTGTTCAGATCTGAGACCTTTGATAAGAGAAAGGTAAAGGTTTCCCCTGTCTAATTGTGTCCAATTCTAAGGTGCGTACTATGCTTGTATCTGTTTCTCAGCCAAGGCAGCCAGCATTGTCCAAAGATACTTTCATGGTCATGTGGCCAGCATGGCTATATGCCAAGGCACACAGAACACTGTTATTTTCCCACTGAAATGGTACCTATTTATCTAGTCACATATGCATGTTTTTGAACTGCTAGGTTGGCAGGAACTGAGGCAAATAATGAGAATTCATCTTGTTGCACAGCACTCAGGTCTCGAACTTTCCAGCTGACAAACTCCTTGTCTTTAACCGGTGAGCCATTGGGCCCTCCTTTGGCAGATGCTACTAATCATCCTCTCCCAGTCTCAGGACCGGACCTCATCTGAGCTTTTGCCTATCAATTTGGCTGAAAATCCTACTTCTGATTTCTGATCCTAGATACTTTGGCCGCACCAGTTGCCTCGCTGTGAAGAGGAGAGTCTATCTCTCTCTCTCACACACAGTGAGATTTCCTTTCATTTGGAAAAACAATAGGAAATTAAACTTTTCCTCCTTCCCTTAAAATGACCTGGAAAAACAACAAATTCCTAATGCTGAGAGCAGCATCTTCTCCATCTGTTTGATCTTTTTCCTCCTGGCCTTTTCTGATGAGTCAGGGGTTTGTATATATTTTTTTGTTTCTTGTTTTTTTACTGTTCCAAGAGAAAATAAGTGTTCTACTGACAATTAAAAGAGGGTCAATGAGGCAAACCAATCTGACCTGCTTGTTGAGTGCATCTATAAACCACTTGTTTGTTTTGGAACTGTTCTCACAGTTGGCAAGTGAATTTTCAAAGCATACAAGAAATCCAAATATTTAGCCCTATGGTGAATTAACAGGTGGGGGAAGTATATTAAAGGAAATGATATTAAAGGAAACAAGCTACTTGAGAATTCTCTCTCTCCAACTAACTCCATCTAAAGGACAAACTCATGACTCTGTATGAGTATGTGCATACATGTTGATTATTTTCCCTGCTTATATACTGTATGCATATATGTTGATTATTTTCCCCTCTAGACAGAAGAACAAAATCCAGTAGAAAACCACATAAACAGGACAGAAAGGACCCAGAGGGTAGCAGGTTAATGATATTTTATTTATATTATTTTATTTTTTTATTTATTTGTCAAGCGATTGTAAGATAACAGGTATAAGTATAAGCATAGTTATGAATACATGAAATAGATTCATATAAGAAGAAAAAAACAATAGGACAGGGATGGTAGGCACATTGGTGCGCTTATGCATGCCCCCTACAGACCTCTTAGGAAAGGGGTGAAGTCAATAGTAGATAGTCTAAGGTTAAAGTTTTTGGGGTTTGGGGAAGAAATCACAGTCAGGTAGAGTATTTCAGACATTGACCACTCTGTTGCTGAAGTCGTATTTCCTGCAATCAAGTTTGGTGCAGTTTACCTTGAGTTTGTATCTATTGTGTGCTCTTGTATTGTTATGGGTGAAGCTGAAGTATTCATTGACAGGTAAGACATTGCAATTTATAATTTTATGTTCTATACTTAGATCGAACCGAAGGCAGCATAGTTCTAGGTTGTCTAGGTCTAGAATTTCAAGTCTGGTGGCATAAGGTATTCTGCAACGAGTAGAGGAGTGGAGAACTCTTCTTGTGAAATATTTCTAGACTTTCTCAACTGTATTAATATCAGATACATAATGTGGGTTCCAGACTGATAAGCTGTATTCAAGTATTGGTCTAGCAAATGTTTTGTATGCTCTAGTTAGTAGTGTGATATTACCAGAGAAAAAGCTACGCAGGATTAGGTTAACAATTCTTAATGCCTTTTTGGCTATGTAGTTACAGTGGGCTCTAGAACTTAGATCATTAGAGATGAGTACTCTAAGGTCCTTGACAGAGTACATCAAGGTCATCACCAAGGTCTTGACTATTCAGCTTGTATTTTATTTTCTGATTTTTTTTGCCAATATGTAAGACAGAGCATTTATCTGTTGAGATTTGAAGTTGCCATTTGTTTGACCATTCTGATACATAGTCGAGGTTTTTTGAAGGGTAGCAGTATTGTCTGTGGTGTTGAATAGCTTTACATTATCAGCGAAAAGAACGTAGTTGCTCTTAATATGATCACAGAGGTCATTTATGTAGAGTATGAAGAGAGTTGGTCTTAGAACACTGCCTTGGGGGACACCACTGTTGACAGGTACAGAATTTGATAGGATGCTCCCAATTTTGACCATTTGTTGTCTGTTTGACAGGAATGCTTCTATCCAGTTATGCAGGTGTCCAGAGATACCATAAGATTTTAGTTTTAGGAGTAGTTTGTTATGTACCACTGAATCAAAGGCTTTACGGAAGTTTATGTAAATTGCGTCTATTGCTTTGCCCTGATTGAGTTGTGTAGTCCATATGTTTTTGCAGTGTAAGAGTTGCAGATTACAGGATAGTTTTTTTCCTGAAACCAAATTGTTTATTAGAGAGTAGGTTGTTTGTTTCTAAGTGGAGGATGATGGATTGGTTAATAATTGATTCCATGACTTTACAGGTGACGCAGCATAAAGAGATTGGTCTGTAATTTTCAACTAGGCTGGGGTCTCCCTTTTTGAAGATTGGGATGACCGTGGCTAGTGACCATAGTTTTGGCAAGGAGCTGGTCCTGAAAGATTTTTCAAAGATTATGCTTAGATGTTCTGCTATGGCAGTGGATAGCTTTTTTAAGAAGTAGGCACATATTCTGTCCGGTCCAATAGATAGAGATGGTTTTAGATTGCGTAGTGCTTTTTCAACATATATTCAAAATATGCCTGAGGAACAGTTCAGATGGATTTCTTTCTGAGCTTTTGCTCAATCTTGAACAAGGCAGGAGATAGGAACAGAAAGTGTAGGAGGATCCCATGCCTTTCCATACCCTCTGAAGGTGGCAGGACTCATTTATGGTTTCCAGTGAAACAACCTCATCTCTGCCAATGTACTGTAGGTATCTCTCAGAATTAGGCAACAAGCTTGGGAATATTATTGTTGGATCAGTAAGCCAACAGCAGCAACCATATGAGCAAGCTATTGCATGTTGAAGCCAATTATACATGGAGGGAAAACAATGATTCAGATCTACCTAACATTCTTTAGAGAGATCCTGAGCATTGCCTAATGGGAGAACACAAGACACAATTAAATTTAAATTAAAAAGAAACCAATGGTGAATCATGTTCTCCCTTTCAAGCACAAAGAAGGTCTCTGTGAAAGAAGAGAACGCTCTTATCACATGTGAAATGGTGAGGATTAAAAGATGTGAACTTAGGACTGGTTTGTTATGTCAGCCATACAATATAGGTAAGGTAAAGGAGTCCCTGTGGCTTTTACTCCACTAGTTGTTGCTGACTATGGGGATATGTGTGTGTGCAAATCTCCATTTCAAGACCATTGAGCCAGCACTTGTCCAAAGACATTTTCCTGATCATGTGGCCATCATGATGTTACAAAGTGCTGTTATCTTCCCTCCAAAGTGGTATCAATTTATCCACTTGCATTTGCATGCTCTCAAACTGCTAGGTTGGCAGAAGCTAGGACAAGGATGGGAGTTCACCCCATCCCATGCAGCTTGGGTCTTGAACTTGGGCTGCCAGCTTTCCAGCCAACAAGTCCAATGTCTTAAATGCTGAGCCACCGCCCTGCCCCCCATACAAAATAGACTTGACTAAAAAAAACTAATCCCATATGGATCAGGGCTACGTTTCCTACAAGAGGTATAATATAGAATATTTCAAGTCTGAATAAGTTTCTCCTTTCCTCCTTTTAATTTCACGGGAACTAGAGAGAGCCTTATCTGGATGTTTTCCCATGTTCTTTTCTTGGCCCCAGCTCAAACATCTTTTATCTGACTCTTGTTTTGGTAGTTGCCTATCCTTCAAGGCTACTTCCTCCACCTTTCATCTTATGCCCTTCCCTCACTGCTTCTAGCAGTCCAATTCAGAAATATCAGAATGAAGGAGACTCACATCATGTAATTTAGGAGGTAGTGCAAGGTTACAAGTGGGGGGGGGATTCTGAGGGTGTAAGCCTTCAATAGGGATTTTGGATGTTGCCATTTTCATTAGCTAGACTGGAGATATACTGTATAATTAGCTTCTCAGAACCCCCTCCAAATGTTGCTACTGAACTTCAGTATTTAATGGGATGGAGCTTCAGCAGATGGCAACACTTGATTGACTTCACTGGGCTCTGAAGCTAAGCAGGGTTGGATGGGAAAAATCCAGAAAATGGGCTAGTAGGAGAAGCGAGAAAGGCAATTTTTGGCACTTTTCATTTGATAGAACCCTCACTTTATTAGGGTGGAAGAGAGAAATATTAAAGGTATGGGGGTTAATTATATTAGTTACATTCTGTTTAATTTGAATTGGCTCAACTGTATATTGTCCTGGCCCCACCCCCTTGTTCAAATGCACCATTTGAAAGAGTAGAAGTGGCCTTTTGCCTCATTAAAATCTGTGTACTCTTGAGCTAGGATATCAGAGTTAGATATGGTATAACATTGGGATGCCTAGGAAGTAAGATTTGTTCTCAACCAATACCTTTGGGAGAGCTTGCTTGCTTGTGAACAGTCAACTTGGATTATATCTTAAATACCTACTGATAGAAGCTTTCCCTAATTTGGTGGCCCTTTCAGTGTGGGTAGGAATTCTGGGAGTTTTAATCCCAAGATTTTTGGTGAGCATCAACCTGGGGGAATTCCATTCACTATCATAAAAGCTATAGATATAGAAACATTGCTAATTGGTGATTATGACAGTCAGTTTTCAAATCAATACAGAGATTGGTGGTTATTACAATACATAAGTAGAAGTAAATTTTCCCATCTTTACAAACCAACCATCCTTATCCCTTATATCTCCTGGAGGGAGGGGCCACTGTAAGAGTAAGAGGAGGATTTCTGCCACTTTAAGTGATCATAAATAACCACCTTATCTGAAGGTAAAGTACTTCTCCATTCTTGAATTATAACGTTATCTTTCCCCCCACACAAGTGTCATCATCAAACTCTTTGAGATATGTTTCTTAGCTCAACAATTGTCTTCCAATCTGTGGGAAAGGAAGTATAACATTTGACAGCTGGGACAGTAGGAGTGGTCAATCTACATTTCAAGACTTGAATCATAGTAGGCTTTCCTTGTATTAACCCCACCTCTACAAAGTTTGCTATTGCTGGAAATAAGTTTAATCCATGTACTTCTGGAACCCATAAGGTGCCGAAATCCTTACAGAAAATATGAAATGGGCATTTGATACCTAGTGTTTTTCTCTGGGCAACCTACAGGGGTATGTTTTGTATGTGGATTCTGTGCTATTTTAAGGAGTAAGGATGGAGAGCTTCCATTGTTCTCTTATTATTTGGTATGTTGCCCTGTGTTTTGTGAGTCAGCAGCATAAAAGTGGTGATGGGAGACCTAAATAAATGAAATAAATAACGAGAGCAACTTAGTCTACAGAAAAACCTGGATAAGGGCTTTAAGTGCACTTAAGGATCTGCATGTTTTGGCCCGCAGTGATTAATATCAGGATAATCACAGCGTGGATCTTTACTGTGCTAAATAAAGCTGGGTTTTGTGTACTGCTGGAAAGTAAGCTGACTGCACAAACATTGGGTTTATCAGAAATTCAAACAGAAGCAAAAGTGCCAAGCCAAAGAGGATAATAGGAGTTCATGATTAAGTTGCCCTCCGAGGAACAAAATCCAAAGCTGCAACCTGCTTCATAATTGTAGATAGCGTGCCACAAATTCAATAAAAGCAAAACTCTGCCAAGCCTCCTTGGTGACTCTGCTGTGGCTTTTCATACTCAAACTTGCAAAGTAAGAAATGAGGTGCGGAGAGCAAGGAAGACTAGTGGGCTTTGTTGGAAGGAGGAGAGAAAGAAGAGACACAACTGAAAAGTAAAGTGGTTTAATAGAGCCCAGCTTGGGAAAAATATCAGGCAAGTTATAAAACATGCTAGTTGTTTTTCAGTTCATTTAATCACTCAACAGAAAGAAAAGCTTCACTTGCAACTCTTTTTAGTGTCATACATCACATTCAGCTAACCTGTATTAGGTATCTTCACGTAGTACCAACTTGGAGATTGGTAAACCATGGTTTATGACATTTTGTTCTACAAAGCTATAGTTTATTCAGTAAATCAAGAGTATATGAACCCAATCTTATTCTCCTTTGGTATTATCTTCTCCCTTTTCTCCTTTACCGTATTATTATTATTGTTAGAATAAATGCTTCAAAGCAGAAACCTGTTTTTCTGTTCTTATATTTATAACGATACATACATCTGTCACCATCTAGGCCAGGGGTGTCAAATGCGTGTCATCACGGCATTGTCACATGACATATCGTGACTTTTTCCCTCTTCACTAAACCAGATGTGGGCGTGGCCAGCACGTGATGCATCTGGCCCATGAGTGGTTTAGCGGGCTGTATTTCAATTCTAAGTAGATTCTAATAACTATTAAAAGGATACAATCAAACCATCCTGCATGATTATGGAGATTCTCAGTCATCCAGGTTATAGTTGTCCCAAAGGTGCTTTTTTTCAAGAGGCAACTGGACTTTCTGGTTTTTCTTTGAAGATGTTTTGTTTCTTATCCAAGAAGCTTCTTCATCTCTGACTGGATGGTAGGGAACACCCATTTGCACCACTCAGGTGACCCTGATGACACAGATAAACCTCCAGGTGACCTTAACAACCCACTAAAAGAATGCAAATGACCAGCTGTCTCCAAGAAGTATAAATCCTTTCATTCTCCACCTATCCAGTCAAGATCCGAAGAAGCTTCTTGGATGAGAAGTGAAGCAAACCATCTTTAAAGAAAAAACAGAAAATCCCATTGCCTCTTGAAAAAGCACCTTTGGGAAAACATCCTGCAGTTCTTTTATCAAGTTCAGGTAGAACTAAGTGAATGGAATTGACCACTTAATACAGTGAGTCCAGATGACTTAAGAGTTTTAGCCTATGAAACATTTCAGAATAAACAATAAAGTGAGACCCGTGTTTCTTATGTTTTAAATAATATTTTTATTGTAGAATTTGCTGTTACTTTGGGTACCTTAGGTTAAGCACTGAAACAATGAGACAAAGATATATGGAATTAACCAAAATCCAAGATGGCAGTCTGTCGACAGACTTCTTCCTAAAAAAACAGACTTGGAGAAACTACAAAGTACTGTAATTACTGTGGCATCTGAGTCTTCCCCTTATGGCACATTAAATAGGCATTTTCTCTTAAACAAGCTGAATGCACCCAATCCAGTTTTTTATTAAAATAAAAAAGGATCTTTAAATATGGGTCAAAAGTCCCACCAGACTGAAAAAAAGGTTAAACAAGCAATGATGACATTACCTTATGGCATAATATTGTGTCCCTGGCTGTAGGGGGGGAAATAGAAAAAGTGACTCTCATCCACAATAATACAACCTAGTCTTTGTGAAGTAAATAATGAAAACTGAACTATCTGGTTCCCTTTAAAATGAAAAGATTAGTTACAAAAGAAAGCAACAATAAATATTCCAACATACAGGTGGGGAATCCAAGTTTTGATTGCAAGGCAAATAACTCTTAAACAGGGAAGAAGAGTCAGGAGAACAGCAGAAATACGTTTCTGTTCAAATGCAGGAACAGATTGGTCAGAGGAAGAAGCAACGAAGATCTAAATGATAATACAGAGCATAAGGGATAACTCTTCATTAAGTACTTTCATCAGATACCCTTGGCCAGACCATTCTTAAAACTTACTTCAGCCTTCAGTTCTGAATTTTTAAGTCTCTGTATAAAAAGCAATACAAGGAAGTTTGAAACTATTAAACAGGGATGTGGGATAAGGCTCAGGATGTGACCAAAGAGTGAGGGACACTTTCCTTTTCTGCTGTGATTCTGGGGGAACTGAAGAGGTGTAGATGGTCCAGGTTTTTTTAAAATTAAATAAAAAGTGGGAATGTTAAATCAGAAATTCAGGGTGAATCTTTGCATGGCAAAGGAAAATGTAAATTGGAATGAACTTATCTCTGTGGTTGAAAACTGCTCTATACAATACAAAAATCCTCCAAAATTTTCAGAGGGCTTTGGAAGAAACTTTGCCAAGATATAAAAGCCAACGGAGAAAAACTCTATCAATATTACAGCCAAGAGATCTGGGCAGGTTCCATTAAGTAACACTTTCGGTTTCCTTGTGAGGCAATCATTTAATCAAGGCAAGTGGGTTTTTTTAAAAAAGAAAGATACACACATACACAAGGGAAAGGGTTGTGCAATAGGCAGAGAAGGTTACACTATCAGGTATATGTTTGTAAATGAAAAAGTTCTGAGCAACCAGATGACCAAATTCTTTGGCCATAGGACAAAAGCATCCACCAAAATAAACAGACCATTTTACCATGCTGTAGGAAGGACTTCCCAGCCAATCTACTCAATTTGCTTGCCTCTAATATATCTGTGTTTGCCTCACCAGGAAGTTACTGGGATGGGGCTTCAGGACAGCAATTGATGCGAAGACATGGGTGAATCTAAGCCAGTGTCTCTCAAATTCAGCAACTTTAAACTGTGTAGACTTCAATTCCCAGAATTCCCCAACCAGCTATGAGTTGAAGTCCATGCCTCTTAAAGTTGCTGAGATTGACAGATACTGGTCTAAACCTTCTCCCTACAGGAACATTTGCCAAATTCCAGCATTCCATTCTTGATCACGATGGAAAAAAGCATCAGGAACCCTGCTCTGAATAAGCCTATTTGGTATGCTAGGATAACAACTTCCAGAATTCCCAGCCAGCAGGGTTGAACCATTTTGACATCGTAATTGATGATCCCAGAGAAACCAAGCGGGACGAGTGCCATTGCCACATGTTTTATCCCAACTGGAGAACCAGTGGGTTGCCTCATCAGTTGGAGTCCTTGCTCAAATTTCCCTGCTGCAATCAAGGGCCACTTGCCACTTTGTGCCAAGTCTACAATCCTAAAAAACATTCATCTCGCTAGAAAGCCCACTGACGTCAATGAGCTCAGGCCAGAATAATTTGAAGGGGGAAAATATTTAAGGAATATAGCCAAAAGAAGAATCTGTCTCTGGAGGCAGTCTTCCTTGGAAAAGGCATATGTCTTTTTTTTTTTTTTCTAGTCTGCAGATTCAGCATCTTACTCGGGATTTTTTTAAAAAAAACAAAACAAAACTTGTTTTTATGCTTGTGGAAAAAAAAAAAATTATTGACAGAGGAGAAATACAAACTGTAGTTGTAAGAATTACAGGGTAGGCCCAAGATAGGGAATTTCAACACAAAAGATACAATGGGTAGAAGGAAGGACATGTTAATTTGGTCTCAGGGGAGGAACTTAGGAAGATTTTAGAAACAGAAATCGTTTTTGTTTTTGTTTTTTAATTCTGTGCAGTTATTTCAGATCTAGCCAATATAACCCCAGGCCCATCTAGCAAAACATGTCTTAATTTACAGCATTTTGTCATGGAATTGAGGAACATTCTTTTTTAATGTTTGCCCACAAGTCTCTGTATACGTGACATATGACAATTTGGGCTGAATTTGGATTGATATGATATTCAGTATATTGAATCTAACATGTGAAACAAATAAAACCTCAGGAAAAGTGAGCTCTTAGATATTTGTTCCCTCATCTTTCAACTTTAATTGTGTGGCTGAGGGAAGATTGTGTGTGTCTGTGTCTATATTTGTGTGTATCTCCTTTTTTAAGTTTAATGTCTGTGGAGATTTTCAGTCATCCAGGTCATGGTTATCCCAAAGGTGCTTTTTCAAAAGACAACTGGACTTTGTTTTTTCTTGAAGACATTTAGCTTCTCATCCAAAAAGCTTCTTCAGTTCTGACTGAATTGTGGAGATGAAAAGATTTATATTCCTTGTACTCATCTGGCCATTAGCACTCTTTCTGGGAATCATTGAGACCACGTTGAGGCCACTTTTTAAAGTTTACTAATCTTGTCATCAGAATTAAAGTTTAGACTTTTAGTTTAGTTTCGTGACATATATTAAGAAAAATTCTCCAGAAACAATGTGACACTAAATATTATTTCTGTGCCTTTTTTATGTATTTGCTATTTATTCAACATTTAACATTTTTGTGCTGGCATATAGAGGTAGATGTAAGAAAGGCAAAACAAAAATCACAGGTCACCACCACAAGACCTTAGACATAAACAAATCTTCAAAATTAGAAAAATATCTATTATAATTAAGCCATACTTCTTTTGGGTATATCCAATATTGGCAGTATGGCATCTGGTCAGGATTCCGCAAGTGTCATCCACAATTGCTTAAAATTGAATTATTTTTCATTTCATCTAAAACTAGTCCAAAACCTGCATAGAAACTCTTAGTTGCTTTTTCAGAGAAGTAATTGTGGCTTGTAAACCGTGATTAATTGCTTAATGTAGTAGATAATTACAGACAATCAACTCTTATTCAACAAATTGAGATTAAGGAAATATTGGCTTAGTACTATATATGAATTTTCAAAAAATGTTTTATTCTCTGTCTTTACCTTACAACTGATTTACAACAGTGACTTAGTGCTTGAAATTAAAATGGCACTGAAAAAAGTGACTGATGACCATTTTCCACACTTATGACCATTGCAGCATTCCTGTGGTCCCGTGATTTACGTTTGGATGCTTGACAACTGACCCACATTTATGACAGTGGCAGTATCCCGGGGTCCTGTGATCCCCTTTTGCAACCTTCTGACAAGGAAAGTCAATGGGGAAACCAGATTCACACAACAACTGTGTTACCAATTTAACAACCACAGTGAATCACTTAACAAACATGGCAAGAAAATGAGGCAAAACTCACTTAACAAATTTCCCACTTAGCAACATAAATTTAAGGCTCAATTGTGGTCATACATTGAGGGCTACCTGTATATATAAGCTTATAAAGCAAATTTAACAAGCTTTTTGGCTGCTGTCTTTTCCCAAGTTACGCTGAACTGCTTTAATTTGTGTATGAGTATGTATCTTCAGGACTTTCTATTCAATCCAAAAAAAACCTTAGAATCCCATCTGACTTGTGTGAAAGCATCCAGTTCAGGCATGCTCCTTTGATAAGGCTATATACAAGCACACCCACACTTTCCATTCCAGAGTCTTAAACTGTGATGAGAAGAATTTGGAGTTTTGCAATGCTCCTTACCTTTTGCCTCAAGTCACAATTATAAGTTCTGGCGTGCAAATCCAGTTCTAATCTCAGCAAGGTTTGTAGCATCCCCAGTCTTCAAGCCATCTGGTGGACCGTTCCTGTTTTCAGTTGTACAGAGTCACTGAGGTGCCAGTCAACAGCAGACAAATGGGCTCCCCCATCAGAATGTGGAAACTGTAGGATTGTCAATTCACTGGCCTCATGTCACATGTGAGTAAAGTAGGATAATTTGAGCCTGGCCCTTTATGCATCAAGTGGGAACTCTGGATTGATTTGTTCAAAAATTTCCTTCCTTCCTTCCTTCCTTCCTTCCTTCCTTCCTTCCTTCCTTCCTTCCTTCCTTCCTTCCTTCCTTCCTTCCTTCCTTCCTTCCTTCCTCCCTCCCTCCCTCCCTCCCTCCCTTCCTTCCTTCCTTCCTTCCTTCCTCTACCCAGTGATGATTCTTGGTAGTGGAAGCAAAACAAAAATAGACCTGATGGGACGATTTTATGAATGAAATCCAGCAATTGAAGGATACCACGTGTTCAAAAAGACGAGAACCAGGGGTGGGATTCTACAGGTTTGCACCTATTCTCTAGAACCAGTTGTTAACATTCTAAACAGTTCAGAGAACTGGTCATTAAAAGAAATTACTGGCCTAATCCTGTAAGGAAGGCAGAAAGGAAACATTCTGGTGTAGCTTACAGAAACTGCCTCTTCGTTAACCCTTATTACATTCTTGGCAGGACTAGACTTCCTGTCTCAGGAACGTCTCTGGTGGGTTTTTTTTTCTTCCTTTGCTAGTACTTTGCTTGTGTGGAGTGACCATTCAAAGTTACAATGGCACTGAAAAAAGTGACTTATGACCATTTTTCACACTTAGGACTGTTGCAGCATCCCCACAGTCATGAGAGGCCAGGAGAGGAGATGTGTGTCTCAATGTGAGTGATGTTGAGTTGGCCAGTCACATGACCACCAAGCCATGCCCACCGATTAAGCCATGCCCACAGAACCGGTTGTTAAAAAATTTGAATCCCACCCCTGACTAGAACCCCTACAAGGGGAGGGGTAGTTGCATTATAAGCTGGAAATGGTAAAAATATTCATAGTGATGAACTTACTGGAATTATTGAGGTCATCTGCATTAAAACAAGTAGAAGACAACATACACTGTACTGATGTTGGTATTTATTATAGACTACCAAAAGAAGAAGAGGTTGATGTTTTCTAAAACCAGCTGCAAATCTTTCAGAGAGTCATGAAGTAGGAGTGATGGAGAACATGAATTACCCTGACAGATGTTGGGAGGCAAACTCTGGCAAAATCATAGTAGTTGTAGCAAATTCCTGGCCTGCTTTGACAACAACTTTCTCCCTCACAATGGAATCAACTATCCTTAATGTCATTCTAATGTTGTTCTTGACATCATCCATTCCAATAGAGTGGAAGTAATGGAAATTTTGGAGCACCAAGTTGGAATTCTTGATATTAAGGAAAAGTAAAACTAAGTGTAATCAAAAAGCTTATTTTAAAATAGGAGAATTTAATTGATAGAAGTTATTTATGTATAGACCAAAGAAGACAACTGGAAATATTTGCAACACAGGGAGGGGGAGGAAAAGCAACATGTCTGTAGTAAAGACTATTAAATGACTTATTTGAATATGCTAGTATTAAAGTGTGCATGTGTGCTGCTTTTGGGCTCCCTGATTGTGAGCTGAATTTCAGAGCATGGTGGTTCAGTGGCAAAACTAGTTCAAGAGTGAGCTGCTTCTGGAATGTGAAGAAAGCTAGAGACTGTTTCCTCTGAGAGGAAAACAACTTCTGGAAGGTCCTTCTCTACCTTGGGAGCTAAAGAACTCTTAGTGCTACAGCTCCCACGATTCTCATCCAACATGGCCAAAGACCATGAAAACTAAAGGAAAATGGGTTCATAGTGCCAGCACATCTGGAGAGAAGTCAGTTGGAGAAAGACATTCTTTGAGAAACAGTTGTCTTGGCTTTCTCAAGTCTACATTTGCTCCTCAACCTTCAGATGCCACATGGGAATTTTTCTTCTTTACACAAAATTAGAAAAGGGGAAAAAAACTGGAACAAAAATCCCTCACTCCTTGACATATGAAAATGTAGTTGTTATTGTTAAAATTGAGCAATTTTTCCTCTACTGTATGGAAATGAATATTTATTTTTCACCTCATATATTGACCTGGAAGCATCTCACCACAGCTGCATAACGTTGGCCTTCTCATGTTCATGTAAAGAAGAGGATGTAGAAACATTTGCTCTTCTGATTAGCAGGCTTTGGAATATCTACCTAAAACAGATGTGGAGAAGACTCGGAATATATGCCTGGCTTGGTAGTCTTGGGTCCGGTAGTCCTTGTTTTGAGTAATGGCATTGGCTTTCAAAGCAAATAATCTAATTCAGGAATGTTAAGATTCCTCTGTTCCCCTAGGATGATACCACTGATTGTTGGACCCCGCACAGCTATACTTTCTTGAATGCGTTTTTGAACACAGAATGGAATTCTATGCATCTGCTTCAGATTACCATACAGGCTCTACTTGAATAATTATTTAATTATTCTCCTTTTTACTCCCTTCTGGTGTCCTCAGTATGCTCTTTTCTGGCTGTGTAGATTCATTTGAAAATTCTCTCTAGAAACTACCACTCCTTACATGAGGTCAACATGTAAAAAGGCAAAATCTCAGCACTTTTTTTTTAAAAAAAGAAACACTATAGACCTCTATGAATTATATTCTGAATTTCATCAGTATTATAGGCTTCTTTCTATTAGGCACCGGTGCTTTAATTAACTGGAAATCAATTTCACCTCATTTGATCTGACGGCTTGTGTATAGGTTTATAGCTTTGTTTTTTGTCAGCCCTATTCAAAATTTATCAAGAATCTTTTAGGATCTTCATTTCTGCTGAGTTTAGCTCCGTTCTCTGCTCCAGAAGAATATATTTCTCCTCTCATTTATTGTACAGACCAAAGGAAATTGAGACAACCCAGACAGCAACTTAAGTGAGACAGATATCTGAAATAGTTCATGAACATACTGCTGCAATTTAACACATTATTGCAATTGGTTGCTGTAATGGTGTGTGAAAATTACTTTGAGGGACACTGGGAAGAAATGCCCCTTAGGAAATGCCCCTTAGGAAACAATCAGACAACAGACGGGGGAAACCTGCAATTACTAAACAGTCAGAGAGAGAAACATAGATAGATGCCATTCCTCCCAAATGAACCTGGCAGAATACATGACCAGATGAACTAATTCTACTTTATTATAAGGCTACATCCACAGAATCTTGCAAGTCTAAAGATACAAATCTCTCACTGTCACTTTTAGCTGTCTGATCCATTAGAGTAGGTCCTTTGTAAGTTTCCTTCTTGGATCAAGTTGATTATTTTTTAAATTAAAAGGATAGTAATTTGGTAGGTTTTTTTTTTTTTTTTAAGAAACCTACATAATTACAAATACAACTTTAAATGGCCTGAAGATAAAATACATATCTTAAGAAATCTAAAAATATAATACCACTTTGTGATCTATCACCATATAAATCAATAATAATACCCGATGTATTTTTAGATACACTTTTTTTCAATATTTTTTTTAAGTACAGGTCTCCCATGAATTTTTCTAAAATTCTTGGAGCTGGAAAAAAAAATCAATGAAAGAAATTCAAAATGTCATATGAGACTTTTTAGGGGTTTATTACTTTCAGCTACTATTAAAAGCATCTTAAATTATTCATATGGATATAAAATAATGGGGACCTCAAAAGAATTTTGCACAATTCGTGTTTGATTTTCTGCACACCCCTGCTCCTCTGTCTGTGAAAAAGGACACAGAGGAATAACATTTGCACAAACCAAAACATACCTTTGGGATGGGGGGGAACCCTGGATAATCTCTATTTTTAATTTACTTTTAAATAGTGCTTTTCTTTCTTCCCTTTTTTCCTAACAATTCACATGCAAATACCTCTTTTTTTTTTTAAAAAAAAGGAAGGGCCAGTGAAGTCTCCATCAGCAAGCTAAGTGGAAGTTATTAATACAATCTTGCTTAATGGACACTAGCCATTTCTATTGGGCTGAGATTCCAGCAGTCTGGAATTCCAGCAGTAAAGTACCTGCTAGGACTTTTATTTCCTAACTGAGTCAAACCCATCACAATGAAGAGGGAAGATGTGGATAAGATCTAAGAATACAGGTAGTTGTCAACTTACAGCAGTTCTCTTAGTGACTGTTCAAAGTTACAACAGCACTAAAAAAAAGTGACGTATGACCATTTTACACATTTATGACCATTGCAGCATTCTGCCAAGGGCAGATCTGATGAACTGGTAGGTCCATTTTTGCCATCATTTTCTATGTTTAAGACATGAACTGGTAGTTTAAAAAAATGAATCACAGTAAACAGCATGTGTCTGTTGCATCCTGGATAGCAACATGGTGAATTTCCTAACACACACCCTACTTTAATGTTCTTTTGATACAAGGGTATGATTGAAGGACATTTTTTGCATAGTAAAGAAAAAATGAATTTGTGTTTGCATATTATTTGTAGTGGCTTAAACTAGTCTAGATGCAAGCAAATGATTTTTTTTTCCAGATCCATCAGTGATTTATCAAGATTAAGACAATCTGCCACCTTTTGCTACACAGTTATTACAATGAGCATAGAAATGGGTTTTAACATCTAATAGTTCAGGTCATCACAAATTACCAGCTAGGGTAGGGTAGGGTAGGGTAGGGTAGGGTAGAGTAGACTAGAGTAGAGTAGAGTAGAATAGAATAGAATAGAATAGAATAGAATAGAATAGAATAGAATAGAATAGAATAGAATAGAATAGAATAGAATACTACATACATTATTTATTATGTCATATCATATTAATTCACAGTATTTATTCAAGACATAAAAGAAAGTCAACCAAGTAGGCAACTTGAAGCTCCTCAAAAGAACAAACTCTTGACAACCAGTTGTAGTGGATTTTAAGAATTCACTGAGCCATGTAATATCTCATTTCAGATTTAGCAGGTTGAATACATAGGAAACACAACCAGATAAGCTAATTCTGTTTTATTGTGAGGCTACATTAAACAGGGTCTTGCAAGTCTGAAAATAAACTTCTCCCTATCTTCTTTACAACTCAAGAAAGTCTTGGCTTGTAACACGTGGATTTAACTATGGTTGAAAAGAAGTGTGGATAAGTGATGTGGCAAAACCAGGGATAGTAGAAGAGAAGAGAAGGTATTGAAGAAGATCACAAAGTATCAAGATCTAAAAACTGAAGTGGGAAGATTATTGCATAAAAACCAGCCATGGTGGTCCCAATGGTTATTGGCATACTGAGTTGCATACCAAACAATCTTGGACAGCATTTAGAAAATCTGCACATTGACAAAATTTCCATCTGTCAATTGCAAAAGGCCACACTGCTGGGATCAATACATACCCTCATTGATACATCACAACAACCTGGGTTTTGGGGAAAAACTTACTATCCATGAATGCCAAAGGCCAATGCCAGCTTAAGAACTGGCAGCTGTAACTTCACATTGCTTTGTACATCCTGAATTATGGTCATTGTTAAAGCAAGAGAAAACCAAGGCAATGTTGATCTGGTTTCAGGTTTCTGAAAAATCTGAATGCTTGGTGATTTCATTGTAGATAACTTGCTGGGTAACTACCAAAGTTTATGATCCTGATCTTAAATTCTGAAACAAATTGTGGTTTTCAGCAAAATTAAGCCAGATTTGGTGGTTTGGATCCCCCAAAATACAAGTTAGATATTACTTCGATTTTTTTTTTCTTTTGCATTTAGAAAACGAAACTGAAAACACATAAAGTAATTCATATATAATCATAACTTGAAATGAGATGCAAGGGAAGAAGAGTGTTTTTAACTTCTGCTATTTTTCCTTCTATTAAATTTTGCTCATAAAGCCCCACGAACAAAGTAACTTGTTATGTGTGTGTTTTTTTAATGTACTTCCTCATACTGATCCCTAGAATTTAATTTAATATATACAGTATATGAATTAACCAAGTTCTAAATCACCTTTCTGGAATTAAAGCTATTATATAAAATATTACAGAAATAAACCACAAATTATTATTTTTTAATCACAATTGTGCTCACTCAAGCAGATATAATGGTATAATCATACACTTCTATATTCAAATACAAATACGTCAAAACAAAATAGTGATAGGAATCTAAATAAACATAATAACTGCAAGTTTCCAGGGGGAACGGGGTTTGAATAGAAAAGAAATCCCTGCCTACTGTGCCACTCTGTTCTAGTGACCTATACTCTAATATCTTGCAATGAATGATTTCTACATATGGGCAGGTTTGTATGAGATATACTTCTACATTGCTGTATTCCCATCTTTTTTTAGAACTTTAAAAATGGACTGGATTGGGCTTTGGCCTGATGCCCCAGTTTACCTAAAACAACTAATCAGTGGAACAACTTGCCTCCAGAAGTTGTAAATGCTCCAACACTGGAGTTTTTAAGAAGAGATTGGACAACCATTTGCCTGAAATGGTAGAATACTGGCAAAGGACTGCATAATCTTACAACTAGCAGCAGAGTATGCATCTGATTTAGAGGGATAGGAGTGCACCTCCACTTGGCACTTCAACCTATGACAGGTAAATGAGAGCAAGAGAAGGTAGATGCCTTGGTGATAACAAGCTTTGCTTTAGGACTGTTGGCTGTAGTCATCATGAAGTCATAGATTTAGCATAGCTCAGAGAGATCCTGGAAGAGGATGGGTTCCCACTGAATGGTACTTTGATTTATTTTACGAAAGTTCTGTTTGCTTGCCCAGTCCTGCCCTGTATTGTGCAAAACTGGACTGCTTCTTCAAATCTCATCAACAAATTTCTGTTTTGTGCATTCAACTTTCTATTACATGAGGCCAAAAGGATATGGGCTCCAAGCTGTACAACCACATCGTGAATATGGTCAGCCAGGGAGGAATTGTACTGGGTGTATTAAGCTGTCTTTGAATACTGATTTATGTCACATCTACTGGCATTGTTACTTTGACTCTGGCCAGTTTATGTTATGCCATCAAAAAGTACATAAGCCAATATCCAATGAGTAGTGATTTTTGCCTTTATAACAAGAGAGACTCAGCTGAGGGAACATGTAATGTTGCATTGCTATTTATACAGTATATAGAAACATACAATCAAGTACTATCACATTTAGGATGGAATGATTTTATATCTGCTTTTGTTAGTCCAAATATTCAATGGCGTGGTGGCCTAGTGGTAAAGATGTTTCCCTCCCATTCAGAAGATTGAGAGTTCAATCCTAGTTAGTGGCTGATATTTCTCTCCTAGGGTGCTAAGAAAAAAATATCTGCTGTGAACTCCGCGTGGTGTCAGGAAGGGCATCCGGCCGGTAAATGCTCAGCTCTGTAAAGTCGCCCTGACTCTACACTGAATTAAGGGATTACAGGGTCATTAAAAAGGGAGAATTTGTTAATCCAAATACAGTACAATGGAAGACTCATGCATATAGTCCTGTAATGTTCATAGTGTGTTATTTCTAGGCTTTGTGGTTAAAATGTTGACATAAAATTAATTTATTTATTTTATTTATTTATTTATTTGATTTGCCAATTGTTTACAAGATAATAAGTATAAATGTATACATAGTTGTGAATACATGAAATGGTTACATATAAGAAAATAAAAGAATAAGAGAAACAATAGGACAGGGACGGTAGGCACGTTGGTGCGCTTTATGCACGCCCCTACAGACCTCTTAGGAAAGGGGTGAGGTCAATAGTAGACAGTCTAAGGTTAAAGTTTTTGGGGTTTGGGGAAGAAACTACAGAGTCGGGTAGAGTATTCCAGACATTGACCACTCTATTGCTGAAGTCGTATTTCCTGCAATCAAGTTTGGTGCGGTTTACTTTGAGTTTGTATCTATTGTGTGCTCTTGTGTTGTTATGGTTGAAGCTGAAGTATTCATTGACAGGTAGGACATTGCAATGTATGATTTTGTATACCATGCTTAAGTCAGACCGAAGACGGCGTAATTCAAGGTTTTCTAGTTCTAGAATTTCAAGTCTGGTGGCATAAGGTATTCTACAGCGAGTAGAGGAGTGGAGAACTCTTCTTGTGAAATATTTCTGGACTTTCTCAATTGTGCTAATATCAGATACGTAGTGTGGGTTCCAGACTGATGAACTGTATTCGAGTATTGGTCTAGCAAATGTTTTGTATGCTCTGGTTAGTAGTGTGATATTACCAGAGAAAAAGCTACGTAGGATTAGGTTAACAACTCTAATGCCTTTTGGCTATGTAGTTGCAGTGTGCTCTAGCACTTAGATCATTAGAGGTGAGTATTCCAAGGTCCTTTACAGAGCTTGGGTCATCAACAAGATCTTGACTATTCAGCTTGTATTTTATTTTCTGATTTTTTTGCCAATATGTAAGACAGAGCATTTATTTGTTGAGATTTGAAGTTGCCATTTGTTTGACCATTCGATACATAGTCAAGATCTTTTGTAGGGTAGCAGTATTGTCTGTGGTATTGAACAGCTTTACAACATCAGCGAAGAGAACGCAATTGCTCTTAATATGATCACAGAGGTTGTTTATGTAGAGTATGAAGAGAGTTGGTCCTAGAACACTGCCTTGGGGAACACCACTATTGACAGGTACTGGATTTGATAGGACGCTCCCGATTTTGACCATTTGTTGTCTGTTTGACAGGAATGCTTCTATCCAGTTATTCAGTTGTCCAGAGATACCATAGGATTTTATTTTTAGGAGTAGTTTGTCGTGTACCACTGAATCAAAGGCTTTACAGAAGTCTATGTAAATTGCGTCTATTGTTTTGCCCTGGTCGAGTTGTGTCGTCCATATGTTTTTGCAGTGTAAGAGTTGCAAATTACAGGATAGTTTTTTCCTGAAACCAAATTGTTTATTGGAGAGTAGGTTATTTGTCTCTAAGTGAAGGATGATGGATTGGTTAATAATTGATTCCATGACTTTACAGGTGACGAGCATAAGGAGATTGGCCTGTAGTTTTCAACTAGGCTTGGGTCTCCTTTTTTGAAGATGGGGATGACTGTGGCTTGTGACCATAGGTTAGGCAAGGAGCTGGTTCTGAAAGATTTTTCAAAGATTATGCTTAGAGGTTTGGCTATGGCAGTGGATAGCTTTCTTAAGAAGTAGGCACATATTCCATCCGGTCCAATAGATAGAGATGGTTTTAGGTTGCGATATGCTTTTTCAACATTGTCTTCTGTGAAATCGATATGTATTAGATCATTGTTGTTATCTGTGGTACGGCTAGGAAATATTGGGCATGATCCATTGCTGTTTACAAATACTGAGCCAAGAATGTGTTAAAGATGTTGGCTTTAATGGTGTCGTCGTTGCAGTCTTTACCATCAGGTCCTATCAAGGAGGGATGGACCTTGAGTCTTTTAGTTTGTTGTTTACAAAATTGTAAAAAGCGCGGTGGAATTGGTGCTTAGAAGGTTTTCCTCTTGTTTAATGTGATAATTGGTGCATTCGGTCTTTATCTGGTGGCATAGATTTTTGTATCGGTTTTTGAAATTGGCAACGTGACCAGATTTGTTTTTCCGCCAGAGTGATCTCTTTTGGATTGAAGTTTCCTTATTGATATGGGTAATCTGCTTTTTGTTTTGTTTTGGGAGTTGTTGTTGGTACATATAGTTTGATGACTCTTTTGACTTCAAGTAAAAATATGTTATAATGGTCTTCAACGGTATTGCATCCAGTGAATAGAGATTGCCAATCAAGGGATGAGAGATCGTTGTCTATAAGATCATATAGTTGCCTTTTTGAAGTTGCAATAGGGGATTACATCATTGTGGTGATTTTGTGTGTGATGTATGTTGAGACAAAAGTCGATCATATTGTGGTCACTACTGGAAAAGGGTTCTTTAGATTGTATTCCGTAGATTAGGTTCAAACTGTTGCAGAAGATGAGATCGAGGCAGTTGTTTAGTCTAGTGTTGTTGGTTACTAGTTGTTCCAGTCCCAGATTTGTAATAGCATTGTAGAAGGTTGTGTGTATGATTTCAGTTGTACAATCATTTAGGGTCCAGTTAATATGAGGTAGATTGAAATCACCAAGAAGGATAAAAGGGTATGGGCAGGATGCAGCCCATGTTAGTAATGTATTTAGCTTGTTTACATGTTCGATGTCATAATCAGGTGCTCTGTAACATAGTAAGAATCGAATTGTGATATTTGAGGATAGTTCACAGATGATGGTTTCAGGAAGGGCAAACTCCTGGGTAACTTGGATATTTTTAGATGTAAGGATTTTTATAGAATATAGCAACTCCACCTCCTCGACGATTTTCACGATCTGATCTGTAAACATGATAGTCTCTTACTGTGGTAATGGAGTCGGGAGAGATGCATTGAGCCATGTTTCACAGACAAATATAATGTCGAAGTTAGCCATATTTAGGAGGAAGAGAAATTCAGGTATTTTATTCACGAGGCTTCTTGCATTGAGTAGTTTGCATTTAAGGCCGGCAGTAGTTGGAATTGAGGTAGTTGGGGGCGTGCGTGCCTAGTCTTGGGTGATGGTGGATGGGTTGAGGTAGGGTTGTGGTTGAGGGTAAAAGCTGAGTATTGGGTTGAGTGGTTTACTTTTGATACAGTCAGCATGGTAGTCAATGTACAGGTCCTTCTCTCCATTGTCTAGACGGTTTTTGAGTTCGATGCGGAGTGCACGGGAGCGGGCACGTTGCTGTATGGTTAGGTCAGGGCGGCAACGGAGGTTCTTATGGATGGTGTTGGTTTTGGCGAGTGAGTTTATAGTATAAATGAATTTGAGTGAGTGTTTCATTTTGCTTTGTTATTTTTTCCTCTCCATTAAAATGTATGTATGTATGTATGTATGTATGCATGTGTGGTTTGTGCGCACACTCACACACGTTTGGGAATTTTCATGATCTTTTTTAAGTGTATTTTTTATCATGTAAGCCACATAGAGTCATTAAAGCTGGGCAGCATCTCAATTCTACAAATGCTGACATAAATAAATAAGGCCACCAGTTTTATTAGGTTTTAAAAGGATGAAAACTGCCTTACCCTGGTGACTCTTGCTAAGCAGTTGCTCCTCCATATATTAACCAATACAGATTACTCTTGTTAACAGAGGATGGAGCATGTGGGACTCTGGAAAAACACGGGATTTGAAGTAGCATGAGATTCCACAGGAGTGATCTGTCCATGAGAACTATGCAATCTTGTTCACACATGAATGACACCTATAATGAATATAAATCTGTGGACGAGGCTTGCATCTCATCAGATTGACAACTATGCCTGGATCTTGTGGGAATAGTGACAGCCAAACAGCTGTGAAATTCAAGGCAATTTCTTCAACTCTAGAATATTACACTGCTCGAAGAAGAAAATAAGTACAGATGGACTAAGCTGATGATCAACCCTGCCAAGAGGAGTGAGGACTCAATGTAAACAAGTCAGTTATGGTATTATTGTTTCCCTCTGTTTGGGTTTTTTCAATCCCTCCAATCTCGCAGGTCATATTTCTCATCTGAATCCTCCACATGCAGGGGACATAGGGACTTATTTTTGCTAAATATCTTGATTCTTATTATCAAACAAGACAGCATATATTGACCTCGAAGTATATGCAAAATACAATTGACATTAAAATATTCATCCTTCATTTTTTATTTTACTATTTTATTTTATTTTTACTATTTTATTTTATTATTTTAATATTATTTCATTTAATTTAATGTTATATTTTATTTATTTTATTTTAAGATGGGAGTGTAACAGTCACGTTAGCCAAGAACTGCTGGCTGGCAACTCCTTATTAGAAATGACATGATGGGTTAGGGTAGAATGGACAATCTATGTATCATTTGCTGCCCCTGGATTAGAAGAGAGTACAGATCTCCTAACTTGGTTATCTTCTCCCTAATCTTTTAATGTCTGAGGAAGAAGTAGTACCTGATGAACTTTGTTGACCAGAAGTTAAGCAGAATTGTACCTGATCAGTACTTGGTTGGGAAATCCCAGGGCTGCAGATTAGACTACAAAGAAAAACATAGAAAAATCACTGTTCAAGTATATAATTAACCTAGAACTATATTCTTATCTTAATATTATAACTAGGGTTCAAATTTGAGGATATTTTTACCTTTCCTTAATCTTTTATAATCAGTTATAACAATAGTATTTTTGAGGAAGGACGGAAGGAAGGAAGGAAGGAAGGAAGGAAGGAAGGAAGGAAGGAAGGAAGGAAGGAAGGAAGGAAGGAAGGAAGGAAGGAAGGGCAGAAAAAAACATTTGAAGAAAAATAAATTCTGATTTCAATAGCAACTTTATATTAACAGTGTTTCAGTATTAATTATCATTTAGTTATGTTCTTTCCTAGATTCTTGAGAAATATACCAGAGTATATTTCAATGTAGTTTTAAACTTAGTAAATTCTCAATCCTCTGTTTTGTCTTCTTCTGCACTTCCTTGCCAAGTTCTTCCTTTTCATGTCTGCTTCAATGTCTCCTAGGACCTTAGTAGTATTTTACATTAGATACACTCAGATATTAATTTAGTATGCCCCGAATGAGAACATTTGAAATATGTGACTCACACATTTAAGACCAATTTACTATCCTGTTTTCAAAATTCATATAGTGTCCTGATCTAAAGGCAAACTAAGGACAAGTAGAAATAAAATTAAATAATCTTATAATCTATATCACACCTACAAATAGCAGTACATAACTGAAAGCAGTAATAGGCTTATGGACAAGTTCCAAATCAGTAGACCAAACCATTATATCAAACCTAATGTAAAACCTCTGTAATTGAATCTCTTGGTCCAATTAAATTTGGACCAAAGCAAACAAAACCAACAAGGATTACCCAGATTGGAAGGGGGTGAGTTTTTCCTCTTGCTTCATGATAAATCTTATTACCCAAGCTGCTTTTCTGATGTTTGCCCAGAGGCAGAAAACAATGTCTTCAGATGGATTTCATCAATAGGATTTTATTTTATTTTTCTAATTTATATAGTTGACCATCTCACAAAACAAGCAGACAACTCGTAACAATAAGTAAATCTGTTGTTATTAGTAGCTCTTTGTTACTCATTGTTATCATTATTAATTAGAAGAAAGCCATATTAATAATGTCTAATAAACATTATTTTATTATTGCTTTTTAAAATGTTAAAAAGGGTAAGACAAAGAAAGAAGCTTTCTGAAGGTGTAAAGAGCATAGTGCATGTAGAACCATTCCTGTCACAATCTACCACCCAAGTAGATGTCTGCTGCCATCTCCTTCACCTCCTTCACTGTGGTCTCAACACAATACTCTCAGGATGTATACAGTTGCACAAGTCTATGTTTTAATTGATCTCGATCTCACCATATAACCACAAGGGCAAGGCAGATTTGGTTCACATTCCCCAAAGAAACCAACCCTTGAGCAATCCTCTAGCCTGGGGCTTTTAATTTCTTCATCTACTTGGAATGTGGTTGTGTTGTACTCTCTTCTTTTTGGCCAGTAGCCTGGTAACATAGTCAACTTTGAGTCAGCTGAAAGACGAAAAGAAACATTATGTAATGGAGAAAGTTGTAGACTCCTTGGTTTCCCCAAAAACTTTCCCCTTCTTTTTCTGTTTCTTATATATTTCAACACCATATCCAGTATCCATCTGTCAAAAGCAATTTATGTGGAAAGATGGGAAGAATTATTCAAAAATTCCAATTTGCAGGCACTTCCCTAGAAATCTATAGAAAACAATGATACATACTTGAAAAATAAAATACGGGGTCGTGCTTTGCTTTCTTTTCTACCCAGAGGTTATTTATTCCATATATACCTTGTAGTTTTGATTGGCACAAAGAAACCAACCAAGTCAGAGACTTCAATCGGCATGAAAATGTTTAGGTATTTTATTGTCTGTAATTAAGAAATCCTCCCTAGAGAATGTGAATAATGGAGAGAAATGTGTTCTGGTGTTCTAAATAGTTCTCTGGATCACGGCAATTATAAAAAAATATTATTTTCAGGAGCAGGTTTGATCTGGTTCATGCAAATTAGTTATTAAATGCCAAATAACCCATCCTTCTCTTACTTGTCCCTCCTTGTCCTTTGTCCATGATCTCCAGCCTTTCCAAAAATTGAGGTGACAGTACAGGCCATGCCACTCAAACAACTCCATGGCTCCATACCAGAAAGACAACAATAAGAACCTTGATCTGTCCTTTTAATGGGGTAGTGGTAATGCCTGAAAATGGAGGACAAGAGTGCCAAAAGAATAGCATAAGAAGTTCAGCTGGGTGCAGAATCAAACGTCTGCAATGGGAATATAGGGATGAGCTCAGTCCCAAATGTAAACAATGTTCTTATTTTTTAGTGCATTAAACAGAGTGCCAAACAAATATAAACAATCCTGCACCATAACATTTTTTTAAAATTGTTGATTGATTGATTTTGGACTATCAAGTTGTTTTCAACTCCTAGCCGCCACATAGTTAGATGCTCTACCCCTTACCTGCCTTCCAGTGGTGTATTTATTGCCACTGTAACTAAGTCTACCCACCTTACTACTGGTTGTCCTCTTCTTCTCTCTCCTTCTACTTTCCCCAGCATTAGAGCATTCTCTAGGGAGTTGGGTCTTCAAATAAAGTGTCTGAAGTAGAAGACTTAAAAATGCTTACCATAACCTAATATAAAACCCAGGACTTGAGTAACCAACAGGTTTTGCAGATCCCATGCCTGCACCTACCTACCAGACATGATAGCAGTGGTGTTAAAAATGAAGCTTGTGTTCATGCACTATTATGGAGCCATTGTGGCCTAATTTAGACAACCCTACTTTAGAATGATATGTTGGAAATTTTTTGAGCCATGAAAACCAACACCAGACCCGAAACAACACGGGACACCATCGCCAATCCCCCTCATCAGACCCAGGCCCAAGCCCATCCTATAAACGAAGGACAACCACCATCCAGAAAACAGACTACGGCTGCCTCGCCAGCTGTCACACACCCCGACCGCAAAACCAAACAAGCTGACACACGTCAAGAACACAGACCCAGACCCCAAACTCGAAGCCAGACTAAAACCCAGAATGCTACATCACAGCCACCCGCTCAGGATATCACATCAGAAAACTCAGGAAGTTACACCACAAGAACTCAAGAAGTTGCAACACAGCAAATGACCCATGATATCACAGCACAAGACCAAGGATACCACAACAAAAGAACTCGCAAGCCCATCACACAACCCATTACCCAAGCCGTTAAAACACAAGAGGCTAATGGAAAAAAGATCACTACAAAACAAACGACCTAGGAGGTTACAGCACAAGATCCAGGATATCTCCACAACAAAACTCACAAGGCCATCACACAGCCCATTATACCAACATCAACTCCATCAACCAATCAAGAGGCAGCAGCGCAGCCAACCAGCCCAGCACACCAGCCCCCACCACCAGTATTTATAGAGAGACGGCAGCTCCGATCACACACTGCTTGTACTGGCACAAAGCCGAAAGCACCAGCCTGAGGATGGCAAGTGGGACCTCGCTGAAACATCACCAAGATACTCTTAATCTTACACGGGAAAAGACCCAAACACACCTAGACCTATATATATATATAAATAAATATATTATTTTTAAAATGTGCAACTAATCAAAGTTTAGTTACAGTACGTCAATGGAAACAGCAGGAGAGAAACTCTTGAAAAATGAAGTTTACAGAAAAAACATTAAGAACTCCTTTCCAATATTTTAATTTTACACATCCTAAATGAGCTCTTACAAATATCATGTCGTAAAGACCATTATTTGTTATATTTTACTTTATCCATTGATAAGCTTAAGCATTTTCATCACCTGAAAATATCTTATAGCTGGTGATGTGCAGTCTTCCTCACAATGAAGGCTTGAAACATGGAAGCAGCACCCCAACTAGTTAAAAAAAAACTTTAAATATGATTATTTCTCATTATTGGAACAATTTGAATAATACATTCACTCTACTATGATAATCCTATTGTAAGACAGACATTCTCCAAAAACACAAGGAAGTCCATGTGTCTCTCCAGATCACTGAGGAAGAAAATCCAATCCAGACTCAGAAGATGAGATAGACGTCACACGTTTGAAACACACTGTATATATACGCCAATCTGGAGACAATAGTTGGCTTTCAATGTTGCATTACGCCATAGTTTGCTTTGCTTTAGTTATGTGAATAGAACATAATAGCTGGGTTCACTCAAGCCTGCAAAGGCAGAACCCAAGCATGGAACATTATAATGTAATGCCATGCTGGGAGTTGGATCGATGTATATATGTGTTTCCTGTCTTGCAAACAAATACATTTAACTATTTTCAGAATAATCAAGTCATCCCCAAATTCTGATTCAGATTGTTAAAACTAGGCTGGGTATCTACCAAGAATACTGTACTGCAGTACATTAAGCAAGAAAAAAATAGTGAAGTTTGACAACATAAGTCAAAAAGAATTTAGGAATTGATTGTGGTCTGTAGTTCAAGACATAAATAATAAATATTCCTTATTTTTACACCAGGTCGATGTTGCCTTTTCTGATGATAAAAACAATTATATAAACTAATGTTTAAATTTAGATAAATCAATGATAGATAATAGATGGTAAATAGATGTGTGTGTGAGAGAGAGAGACAGAAGAACTGACTGATTTTTAGACTTGCCATAAGGTTTTATTATTTACTAAACACTCTGTGTATAGATTTGATACTCAGTTATAAGTTATTTCCATATCTGGTATATTTATTTTAAAATATAATATAATAGGATTTTTTGTTGTTGTTTTATTGCATTTACAAATGCATGGCTGAAATGCAGAAGTATTTAATAATTGGCAAAAACTAATTCATTGGGTTTATGAACTTCATTATTACCTAATATTTTACTGTTATTACTGTTTAGCAGTTCACATATACAAATCTCTGCAGGACTCTTACAATTCCCTTTGCATTCTATTTTCATAGCAGCTTAGAGGAAAAGAATATTATCTTCCTAAAAGGTCCCTGATATTCACTGGCCCTCTCAAGAAGAGATGCTTATTGCCATTGTTATCAAGTTCCTAGCACTTTAGTCATTTCAGTAAACTCAGTATTTTTTCTCTGTATATTTTTGTCTGAACTCTTGGTTACTTACAATATTTTTCCATCTCTTTGATGCCTATGTGTTGGTCTTTGTTAAAATTGAGTAAATCAAACAACCAATGCATAAAATTACAAACTGAATGTTCAATCTGATTTTCCAAATTACAAAATTTGCTCCATTTTGAAAATGTAAACTATTTCCTGAAGCCCACACCACAAAAGCAGTTCTATTTCAAATAGAAGAAATGCATACTTTAAAAGACAAGGCTAATGATGCAGCAGCTAAGTTCTGCAAACGCAATGGGAGGTCTCTTAGCTTTGGATTTAATGGATTTCACCCATGGCTATTTTTTTTCATAATTAATGATGGGCCTCAGCTGCATGTCTGGCTTTCTGGCTATTATTTTGTCTTCATCTGAAGATATCTATTATAGAAAGGGTTTTTTTATATAACAATTAACTGATTCCATACCCGTTACATATGTCCTTTTGTGTAAACTCAAATAAAACCAGGCAACGAGCATCCTATGTAAAATATGAGGAGTTTGATGTCAACTATGGTTAATGTTCATTTCTATAAATAATTATGGGTCTACTGGTTTTTGTATTCACAAACTACTAAATAATTGAACAGGAGCCATTAGTTTTAATTTCCCAGAAGGAATCTGTAGTGCCATTATGTAGGTTTGAAGCCCAGATGCACAAGTAATAAATTCAGGAAATTAAAACATTATAATATGAAATTGCTAGAAATACAAAAAAAAATATTACTGGGTTGGGTTTTCTTTTTCTACAGGTACAAGAAGCAAGCAGGGATAGATAACCCAATAGACTGACACTAGCAAAAGAGAAAGAAACTTTGATTAGGGAGAAATGTGGTATGCTGTCCCAGCCAGTCTATGGGAATTGGATAGTTACTTAGGAATTATGAGCTGTCCCCTTAAGGGAATGCATCATGGTAAATGTAGTTAAAGGTATCCTGGGAAATGTAGTTCATGTCACCTGGCCACATCTGTAATCCTGATTGGAAACTAGCTTGACCCTCGATGGGTTGGGGGAGTTTTCTTCATTCTTTGTCTGAACTCTCTAATTCATGGCAGGTTCTTTCTATCACTATGAGATGGGTTAGGAGATAACCATCTTTTACTACAAGGCAGATATACAAAGGATTGGTCATTAAAGAAGAACTTTGTCACAAACGTGAGTTATGAGGATACCTGATGAACCAATAAATGGACATCTTGTTGAGTTATCTATCTGCATCTGTACAGCTTCAAATCCACCTCGGTGCAGAAGGCAGAAAAGTAAAAGATGGTAATCTCCTGCATTCAGACTCCAAGCCACCACTGCAGATACCTCATAACCCTCCTTTGGACAAGGAGCCACAACCACAACCAAGGCTGAGGTCAACTGCACAGCATTGTGCGCTGACTCACCACACCCTCGTTCGTGTCTTCTCATCTGCTTAGCCAAAGTGTACCCTGAAGGACGCCCTGAAGATGCCATGAAAATGTACATGCGGATAGACACTCAAAGTACCTGCACCCTGGCCAGACCCGCATTCTTCTACCTCTTTGAGGTACAACAAAACAAACTCCCCTTCACTGTATCAACATCCCATGGCCCAAGAAGCACAGTGGGGAGGAGAGCTACTGAACTCTGCATAGAGTCATTGGATGGAAGTTCCCGGTTCCCACTACCGCCCGTATTTGAATGTGATGGGATACCGAATGACCGCAGTCAGATCGCAACACCTGAGGTCATAAGTACCATGTCTCACCTACAGCACCTGGCTCATCACTTTTCCGCTCTAGATCTGGAGGCTGAGATCCTACTCTTGCTGGAAAATAATGCCCCATGCGCCTTTCTCTTCTCCAAGTCAGTCAGCGGTCCTGTAGACAGCTCAGTGGCCATCAAATCTCCACTAGGATGGGGGATCATATGAATTGTCAGTGACGATTGGATGCAGGCTCCAACCGAGGCAAATGCCTTAGCACCATCCATTCCAACTGCCTTCTGACGCCCTTTAACACCATCGAAAACAAGAATGCCATTCCAGCCTAAAAGGCCGCTGGCAATCAGTACACTTTCTCTAGGACACCCTAAACCAACAACCACCAGACGTCCACTAAGACACTCTACACAGGCATATGCCTACGCAACAGCCTTTCCAACAGCTTCCTGATGCCCTTTGACACCATGGAAGCAAGAGTACCGTTCCAACCCTAAAAGGCCACCAGAAGCGATCACTAGACTTTCACGATTGGTACCAAGAGGTGACCAGCAGACTTTCACCTTTGCCATCAAGAGTACCTGTACACCCTAAAAGGCTGCCAGAGGTGACCAGCAGACTTGCACCAAGAGGCTGAACTTGAAGATTGAACCTTTGCATGCTTTGCTTTGTTTGATGCTTTATTAATGTTCACTGTTTTTCTCTTAGTTATACAGCTTACTGTTTATCTTAGTTATATAGTTATCTGCTATTCAGTTAGTATTACTGTTTACTGCTTGTCTTAGTTTATAGTTAATTTTTTTCTCTTCTTTTAGTAGTGGAATTTACAATTCCAGGCGGGGAGTGTGCTGTCCCAGCCAGTCTATGGGAATTGGATAGTTACATAAGAATTATGAGCTGTCCCCTTAAGGGAATGCATCATGGTAAATGTAGTTAAAGGTATCCTGGGAAATGTAGTTCATGTCACATGGCCACATCTGTAATCCTGATTGGTCACTAGTTTGACTTTCGATGGGTTGGGGGAGTTCTCCTCATTCTTTGTCTGAACTCTCTAACTCATGGCAACTTCTATCGCTATGAGATGGGTTAGGAGATAACCATCTTTTACTACAAGGCAGATATACAAAGGATTGGTCATTAAAGAAGAACTTCGTCACAAATGTTTATGAGAGGATATTTATAACATTTATGAGAGGATACCTGATGAACCAATAAATGTAATTTGTTATGGACGTCTTGTTGAGTTATCTATCTGCATCTGTACAGCTTCAAATCCACCTCTGTACAGAAGGCAGAAAATGTGGATTGTGTTGCTACGCTCCAATTTTTGTATCACATTCAGAAAATATTATAGTGAACAATATAGTCATTTATCTTTGTAGTAAGAATATTTCATCCTGACAGCAAGTTAAAAATTATTAATATACCTATGAGACATCTATGTCTAGAAATATCTTTTGCCTTATATTTATGTCAAATATATTTAATAACTATTGCAAAACCCTTTAAAATTTAAGGAGAGAAACAGAACTATCACAGGCTGAGGAAGTTGCAGTTTGTCTGACTGCTGTTATGCTAGTAACTCAAGGAAGTCAATGAGAAATTTAAAAATATATTTTATTACCTGTGAACATGGATGTTTCACTTTTGTATCAAACTAAAAGTGCTGAGAAGCAGCCAACAAAGATGATAAAATTATTATTATTATTATTATTATTATTATTATTATTATTATTATTATTATTATTATTATTATTATTATTATTATTCCCAGATGTCTAATTTTTAAAATTGTATCCCGTGATGGAAGGACATTTTACAAAGTGACATTTTCGAACGCCCCCCATGCTTCCTAGTTTTAGAGCAGGGACCAAGTCTGGAAGACCACAAGAAAAGCCACTGTGAATATTTCTAGCCTGCTCAAATCTCAAGGCAGCCTTCTGCATCTCATTAGATGGCTTGGCTTTGGGATATTCCTAGTTCAGAAGCTTCATCTTACAGCTGAGGCAAGCAACGGTCCAGGGTACGTGATGTATCTGTTTAGTTTTTGCCATGATTTATGTGGGGCTCATGCAATGGGATGGCAGGAGGATCAGTATGATGCGTCTTATCCTCCATTGGGGGATTCACTAAAAATGTCAGCATTTAACTCCAAGGTTAACTTCAGACCAACAATCAAATAAACAATACTCAATCAAGAAACTGCCAAAGAGCCATCAGTAAACAGCCCAATCAAAGGCAAGTCACCAGAATATAAACAGCACTCCTTACTAGCACTGAGGATGTTACCTAGTTAGGGTAATGAAACGTCTGCAAGAAAACAAGCAAGCTCAGAGATCACCAAGGACCCCTCACTGCTTATGTGACACAAGAAGCTGTAACTGTGCAGAATTCATCTAACGATGGCAACTCAGACTACTGGAACTGCCATGATAAGTCAGAATGGTTCGTATGATGGTACACTTTATGCCATGCTACTTAGCAACGGAATTCCCAATCCCAAGTACCATCAGCTACACAGCGTGGAAATGGATTGTAATGGGAAGAAAGAGTATGGCAACAGGGAATCTAGTCTAAATGAAAGCAATTTCTGCGGGTTCCAAACCATCACTGGGATGATTTGTTTGGAGTTTGGTGTTTCAGCCCTGAAACCTAGTCACATTGTGAATAGAGGAGAAACAGAGTTACACAGTGTAAAACTGGCTTCCCTGTTAAGTCTAGGAAACTTATGATTTTAGAAATGGATATTGACTGAATTCTGCTAAGTAGACATCCCTGTTCAGAAGAGCTAAGCTTGAAAAACTGAAATTTAAGCAGTAGCAGGGCAACTCAGAAATCTTGAAATCTCTAGACAGTGAGTGTTCTTTATATTTCTAAGAACAAAAAATAACCAAATTAAACTGGGCAAACCATTGGGGACATCTAGGATAGTAATCATCTCCTGAGCCAGTAAAAACTCTATGACTATTGAATTGTAATGATGAGTAACATAATTCTGTAGAAATTCTTAATCCCTATTTCTATTCCAAAAAAAAAAAAAAAAATTATTGCGATTCAAATTGCAATGATCCAGTAGATTTTCTCCTGATTAGAAAAATATGGACCTCAAACAACAAGTTTTTAATGGCATAGTACTGTTTATACCATAAATAATGTGTTCACTACAGAAACCAATTGAAAATATTTGTAGTAAATTTAGGGTGAATATGCCCTTTTGCCAAAGTATGTGACAGCACTGGTAATATTTTATTCTTTTGAGTTCTCAGCAGCATTTTGTTTTGTTTTTTAAATATAAAACATTACACAAAGGAAAATATTCCTTGAAAAAATAAAGAGGGAAAGGGGGGAACCGGAGATAACACTTGGAAAGCTTCTTAAAACTCATGGAAATCAGGAAGTTGTTCTGCAAGAAAACAAGCTCAGAGAGCACCATGGACAGTGGTGGGATTCAGCTGGTTCACACCGGTTCAGGAGACCTAGTTGTTAAATTATCTTCCCCCTGCTATCAAAGTGGATCCTGGGTGCTGCGCTCTGCTGCAACAGGGAAACAGGCAACGGAGCAGCCAGTGCGAGGGAAGGTTTCTTCTCCTTGCTCCTCCTCCTTTCCTTGTGCTGGCTGCTCAGTTGCCTGTTTCTCCATTGTAGCACAGTGCCTAGGATCCAATTTGATTGTCTGTATGTGTGTGGGAGGGTAATTTAACAACCAGTTTGCCCAGGGTCAGGTTGGCCATGCGGGAAGCTTGTCCTGCATATGAGGTGGAGCTGGAGGACGAGGATGGGCCACACCTCCCATGACAGCCAACCTGGCCCTGGGCGAACTGGTTGTTAAATTATTTGAAACCCACCACTGACCACTGACCCCTCATTTCAACCCTGAGCTACAATATTCTCCTTTATTGGTATCACATCATCAGTATTTGGGCCCACTTGCCAGCTTCCCCATTCACTTTGCTTGTCGGAAGCTGGCACTGAAGGTCGTAAATAGTGATGACATGACCAGGGCATGCTGCAGTGCCATAAATGCATGCTAGTTGCTTAGTGACTGACTCATGATCACATTACTATGGGGACACTGTGACAGTCGCAATTATGAAACCTGTCGTAAGTACCCCATTGTTCAGTTCCATCATAACTTTGAACAATCACTAAAGGAATGTATGTTAAGCGAGAACTGCCTTTATGGCGGTGCAATAAGTAAAGGGGAACCTGTGAAAATTGTGAGCATTGCTAATTAAAAGACCTTTCTGATTTCTACATGACACAGAACCATCATAGGAGCCTGTGTGCCGCAGCTGCCAAACAGGCACGTATAAAGGTAATTTCAAAAGAGCGAGGGCACAGTCCAAACAAGCATTTCATGTTACCAGCCATCATGATGATGGAAAGCAAGAGATGAAAAAGTATTGTTTCAAGAGATGGCTGAAAATCTCAACCTTTTTAGTCATATTCAGTTTGGATCAGAGTAGCCTATTAAATGGAACTGCTGTATTACATAATATGAACCATCTGGCTTAAGACACAAGTGGTGGTAGTGGTGTTGTTGTCATGCCTGGGAAGGCATGGAAAGGATATCTTCTCTCCCAGCCCTTCTGTCCTGATGATCTCACTCCCTCCAACCACAAAGCATGCCCTTTCTCCCCATTTGCTCTTTTTCAGACCTTATCCATTACTTATAAAAATACTGCTAAGGAAATTTTTCATGACCTGTGTTACTAAAAGTGTCATGGTGTCATCCCTATCAGGTATACCAGGAATCCATGCCACAAAAAAAGCTAACTTTTACTGATATTGGCTGTAATAACAGTATCTTGCAAGTCTGAGTGTGCAGTACCTCCACGCCCCCTTCTTCATATACACATGTGAATTTGGGAAGTGCAACCACAGAAGAAAAAACAGGAATCACCTACAACATACAGTGTAAGAACTGCAACAACCACAATGTAGGACAAACAGGAGAAGAATGGCAGAATGCATCCATGAATGCCAAAAATTCTTTAATTTCACAACATTTATACAGATTTAACCATAGTTTCAATTGGGAAAATGTGAGAATCCTAGACCAGGTCAAGTCCAAAAATGCTAGGGAATTTCTAGAAGCCTGGCACTCTAACAAATCAGCCATCAGGGTCCTTCTTCAATATGTGGTTCTGCAGACATTTTGGCCTCCTGCTCTTATGATTCTCAAGTCATCAAAGATCATTTTGTCTAAATGAAGAAGGTTTTTGCTTTATGGCTGTGCTGACAGGAGTTTGGTGTTCTTTTTAATAAATCCTGTAAACAGCCAGTGGAAATGTCTGTTGAAAGCCTATTTTGTGTGCCTAAGCTTGCATGTTGTAAACAAAGTGAGCTTTCCTGAACATGCCACACATTGTTTACCCAATTCCCTTGTGCATCTTGGCTTTTATATTCAGAGTTCCTCAGGCTCTTTATCCCATACATTGCCATTAGGTACTTCCTATTGTTTGGGTGATTAAGTTAGGATTATAACGTTACTGCTGGTAATGCACCATGAAGACATCTATAGAAATTAGATTCCGTGTTTTCTTTTAGACAAGGATGAAAATAACAGAATACCTATTGTTCTCATCCTTTTACTCTATGGCAAAGGACAAACAGGAAAGAGTTAAGAGAAATGTAGCAATCGTCTTTCCTTCACTGAAAACCCTTCTCTTCTGGGACAGATTAGGAAACAAAGATAATTGCATTCCAGAAGAAAAACAACCTGCTATTCTCCACTAGATTCATACGCGAAATCGTTCTGCTTATTTGTTAATTTGTTTGCCATATGGGCCTAAGCCAATGGCCTCATGTATCTAAAGAGCCTGTCTTTTTCTCCTCTCCTCTCCAAGAATTAAAGGAAATGCAAATTTATTTAATCTGACTCCCCAAACTACTATGTTCACTGAAATGCAGTTCACATTTCCTCAGGTTTTTACAGTGCACTCCTTCTATTTTTTGGAACATATAAAATGACATATATTAATGAAAATTATGTATAAAGGATATGGTATTATGTTCTAGGAAAATTGTGTGTGAAATAAAGCAGCATTAACAGCCAAAAATTGCCCATAATTCTAATTCACTGAGAATGAGCTAATCTCTGTCTCTGGAAGTCAAATCCTAGGATCTAGAAGAGAATGCCAGAGACCTGAATTAGGAACACTATCTTCCTAATTGATTCAACTGGACTCTGCCTTCCCCTACTTCAAGTCTATTATTATGTCTATTTCAGCCAGGAATGGTAAAGTACAAGAGTTAACCTACAGTAAGACATTCTTTCAGGTATTTGAATATATAACCCCACAAAGTCTTCTCAAGGCTAAACATGACCAGCTCTATTAATTTCCTTAGAATAAACTCAAATACTTTGGAGGGCGGAGCTGGCGTCACGACGATACGGCATGCGATCTTGGAGGTCTGAGATCGCTGCCGATATCTTTGTTCCTGGACGGTCCTATCGGATCTAAACCATCCCGAAGAGACGGTGAAAGTGAAGACTGCATCCTGTTGATCCCAGGGATACCGCAAAGTCCCTGGTAGATCCAGGAGAAGCTCTTCTTGCCAGCAGCAAAGAGGCAGCCATTAAAGCTGCTGAAGTTGGGACAGCTCCGAAACGGAAGAGAGCAGAAAGAGAGAGTGTGCCTGTTTGGTGAGAACGTTTTTTTTAATTCTAAGATCTGAAAGGACACCCTAAGGAAAAGAAAGAATCTGTAAAAGTTTTGACAGAAGTGACTTAAACAGGAATGTCAAAATAATGTTTTGTTTTGTTTTTTCTCATTGCTGGATCTTCTATATATGATCTTGTATTTTGAAACTGGATTGGTTTTTTCCTTTATATCTATTTTTTTCTTCTCCTTTTTGATTTTGTAATATTATAGGCTAGAGGCTCCCTTTAGTTATTTCATTTTTTTAAAAAATATCTTTTTCTTTTTTTATTAATTCTTATTATATCCTGCTCGGAAAAGGAGGGGGAAAGTGAAAGCAAAGAAACTTTGTAACACTGCCAATTAGAGGCTTGAAAATATTCTATTTCCCTGTGACCAGACAAAGCTGAGAAAGAAAGAACTGAGACTCTTTTTCAAGGACATTGCTATTTGATAAGATAGAGGGAAGAGCATGGGAGAGTATTATTGCAGGTGCTCTTCTGGGTTTCTATCAACAGCTGGAGTCTAGTGTTGAAACGTAGGGGGAAAGGTGATAAGTTTTGGAGAAGAGAGTTATAATAAGAGCCTTGGATAATTAAACAAAGTGCAGTGTGCCCTTTTACTTTTCCTAAGTTGTGCTATCCCTTCTCACCAGCTTTATTGTAGTATTTTTTTTATCTTTTTTTTTTTTTGTAATAACTATTTGGGTTTTTGGCTTCCTTGGAGCTTGTCTTTGTTTTTCTTTTTCTTTTTTTTTTTTTTTTTTTTTTTTTGGAAGTCCAATCTCTACGTTTGCTTTTTATTTTAAAGGAAAGCCTTAAAAGCCTTTTTTTTTCCTTTCCTGGTATTTTTGTTTTTACATCTACCTTTCTGGTTTATTCTTATGCACTTTTTCTATCTGAGACCTTTCAACTGGATTAAGGTGTTGAAGAACCTGAAGAATTTTTCCTTTTCCTTTTTTTTTCTTTTTCTTTTCTTTTTCTTAAGTATTTTTCTTTATCTAACTATTGATTGGATTAAGGTATACAAGAACCTGAAGAAATTTTGTCCTCCCTTTATTATTATTATTATTATTATTATTATTATTATTATTATTATTATTATTATTATTGGGCTTCTTTTTTCTACTATTTTTATTTTGAACTATAATTGGTTACTTCACAATTGGATTAAGCTTTAGAAGAACCTGAAGATATTGAATTGTTTATAATGAGTAGGAAATTTACAGCTCCTGGTTCTTCAACTTCTACGTCTTCCTCTCCGCCATCTGGAGGACAACGTTCAATACAGACAATGTTAAAGGAAGAAAAAGAACAAGAAAAAGTGACTCTGCAGATGATTATGCAATGAATTCAAAATATTCAAGCAAGATCAGAGAATATTGAAAAGAGAATAGAGAACATCGAACAGAGAACATTGAACAAAGAACAGAGAATATTGAACAAAGAACAGAGAATATTGAACAAAGAACAGAGAACATTGAACAAAAAACAGGGAAAACCAATGAAAAAGTGGAGAACATCCAACAAATGATGTTGAAGTATGATGAGAGATTCCAAAAGATTGAAGAAGAAGATAAACAAAGAGACAAGAAGATTGGAGATATTGATAATAGATTAATGGTGGTTGAACAAGATAAAAGTGGTATGTTGAGATGGGAGATGGATAGATCAGAATTCTATCTTAGATTCCAAAACGTAGAGGAAGAAAAGGGACAAAACCTAGCTGAGATAATGATAGAAATACTGGCTGAAGCTTTGGAAATAACTCAAGAGAAGATGATGGATGGAATGATGAGGTTTATCGAATTTTCACAAGATATGCGATGAGAAATAGCTTACCAAGAGAAGTTCACATTAGATTTACAAAGAAAGCCATTAAGACGCAAATATTGCAAGTGGCAAAAGAGAAAACATTGAAATACAAAGACAAGGAGATTGTGGTCTTGAAACAAATACCCAGAAGAGTGAGAGAGATGAGAAGAGAATACCGATTCCTGACTAAAATGCTACTTTAGTTCTGTTTAGCACCTCTAATTTTCTGTGCTAATTCTTCTTTTTCTATTTGACCCATTTTGTGTTTAATTATATTCATTTTTAGCTTGATGTCCTTTTTCTGTGACATTTTCTGTAGCTTTTTCAAGTCTTTTATGCTCATCCTCTAGGGCCTTAGAGGCTAGTCTTTTCATAGTATTCCTTTTCCTTGTATAGTCTATTATCAAGTCTCTAACATATGCCTTCATTGTATCCCATACATTCTGAATTGATGTATCTTATTTTTTGTTTTCTCTAAAGAAAAAAGCCAATTCTTTCTCCATCTACTGTGTGAAGTCTTTTTCCTTTAAAATAGTCTTATTTAACGTGCATCTAGATCTTCTTTTTTGTCCTTTACATTTAATTGTCATTGGATTGTGATGTGCCCAAGTACTTGCTTCAATATTTATTTCTTGAATGTTAGATATTAATTCTGTTGACATCCATATCATATCTATTCTGGACCATAATAAGTGTCTATTTGAATAGAAGGTGGGTCACATAGAAAAAGAAGAATTAGCACAGAAAATTAGAGGTGCTAAACAGAACTACTTTGAAGACGCAAACAAACCAGGTAGATGGTTAGCATACAAACTGAGAAAGGAGAAAGAATCAAGGAAAATATTGCAATTAATAGATGACCAAGGCCAAGTTTGCCATGGTAGCAAAGAGAAGAAGGAAATCATTCGAGACTTCTATGGGAAATTATATATGCAAGAGAATATTGATGAGGAAAGAGTTAAGCAGTACTTACAGAATGCTAATTTACCTCAGATACCTAAAGAGACTGAAAAAATGTGAGAAAGCAATATAACGATGATGGAGTTAACTGAAGCACTCAAGAAACAAAATAATGGAAAGGCACCAGGCCCAGATGGACTTCTGGCAGAATTTTATAAAACATTACAAGAATCATTGAATCTTCCATTGCTAGAAGTTATGAATGAAGTTATGTTAAAGAAGATACCTAAATCATGGTCAGAAGCCTATATTACACTTATTCCAAAAGAGGAGGCCGACTCATTACAAATTAAGAACTATAGACCCATTTCTCTACTAAATGCAGATTATAAAATCTTTGCTTCAATATTGGCAGAAAGACTTAAAAAATATTTAAATAATTTTATCCATCCTGATCAAAATGGATTTCTGCCAAAGAGACAAATTAAAGACAATATGAGGGTAATCTTGGACACCTTGAAATACTACGAGGCACATCCTGAAAAACAAATGGCTCTGATATTTCTAGATGCACAGAAGGCATTTGATAATGTGAATTGGCGATTCATGTTATTACTGTTGGAACAGATGGGTTTTGTTAGAAAATTTATTCAAGCAATAGAAGCTATATATCATAAGCAAACAGCAAAGGTAATGATAGAGGGAGAACTGACAGACTCTATTAATATAAGAAAAGGAACAAGACAAGGGTGCCCACTATCACCTTTGTTGTTTGTGTTAAGTTTGGAAGTGCTAAACAGAAATATTAGAGATGAAAAGAATATAAAAGGAATGAAAATCAAAAAGGAAGAATTTAAGCTGCAAGCATTTGCGGATGATCTGGTTTTCATCTTAGAAGACCCTTTAGAAACAGCATCAAAATTGATAGAAAAGATAGAGACATATGGAAAGGTGGCTGGTTTGAAAATAAATAAAGATAAGACAAAGATTTTGACAAAGAATATGCTATTAAGACAAAAGGAAGAACTGGCAGACCTATTGAAAATTCAGGTCACAAATAACATCAAGTACTTGGGGATATATTTGACAGCAAGATGTAGTACACTAAAAGAGAATAATTATATCAAACTTAAACAGCAGATAGCGCTAGATTTGGTGAAATGGGAAAACTTACAACTGTCACTAATAGGGAGAATTTCAACAATCAAGATGAATATATTACCCAGAATTTTATATTTGTTTCAAACAATTCCAATTAGTCTTGGAAAAGACTACTTTGAAGATTTAAATAAAATTGTGTTGAAATATATATGACAAGGTAAGAAAGCGAGAATAAAGTTAAAACTTTTGCAAGATGCTAGAATTAGAGGAGGATTTGGTTTGCCTAATTGGGAGTTGTACTACCAAGCTACAAATCTGATGTGGGTTAAGGAATGGATAACACTAAGAAATACTAGATTGTTGAGATTAGAAGGACATGATTTGTTGTTGGGGTGGCATGTTTTTTTATGGTACAAAGGAACTAAAACACAGGGGTATTTTAGAAGACATTATATACGGGAGTCTCTGTGGTTAAACTGGGAGAAGATTAAAAGACAATGTTATTTGAAAATTCCAGTCTGGTTATCGACTATTGAAGCATTTTCGTATCCTATAATATACAAAAAGGAACAAACAGTTAGATATGGTGAAATATTGAATGAAAAGGGTGAACTTAAATCTATGCAAAAACTAGAGGAACAAAGTATAAAGATGAACTGGTTTTCATATGGGCAAATACACTCAAAGATAAAGATTCTAAAACAGAAGGTTTCTGTGATAAATTGACTGATTTAGATAAGATTTTGACAGGTACTGATGAAAAGGTGATTAAAAAATTGTATGGATATTTATTACAAATTAAACTAGAAGAAGAACAAGTTAAAGAAACTATGATTGCTTGGGGGAAGAATTTTGGATATGGGATTGATTTAGAGAAATGGCAAAAATTGTGGTCTCAAAATTATAAAATGACAATGTCAACAGCATATAAAGAAAATTTGTATAAGATGTTTTACAGGTAGCATTTCCCCCCGACAAGAATAGCAAGAATGTTCAAGAATAAATCCGAAAAATGTTGGAAATGTCATTAGATACCTGGCTCATATTACCATATGTGGTGGACTTGTGCGGATGCTAAAAAATACTGGACTAAAATCCACATGTGGTTGGAAAAAATGACAAAAAAACATATAGACTTGAAACCAGAGATATTTTTATTGGGAATTTTACCTGAAATATATAGTAAAGACTTGAATACCTGATTGTAAATGTATTAACAGCGGCTAGGATTGTATTTGCTAAAAACTGGAAAAATGAGAAAATACCATCACAGGAGGAAATCATTAAGAAAATATTGGAATGTGCTGAAATGAGTAGATTGAAATTTGAAATTAGAGAACAAGAGGATAAACAATTTTATAAAATTTGGGATCTTTTCTATCAATGGTTAGACAATAAAGTACAGTAATGAATTATGTAGACTTTTAGAAAATAATAAATATACAAAGATGTACTTCTTTCTTATTATACCTACAAAATGATTTTAGGATAGATTTGCGATGGTAATATGAACTGTTATAAGATCTAAGTAAATTATGGTTATCTTGTAAAACATGAATGAATGAAAGTATAGTCAAATGGTTGATTAATAATGATACTAGGTATTTAATTTTTGACAATATGAGATTATATGTAATGTAATTGTAATTGAAGACTACGAAATGGAAGCACAAAACAATTTGTAAACCAAACCGGCACACTGTATGTACACCTATGGAAGATAGCTTGATGTTTTTATGTTTTGTTTGTTTATGTTTGTTTTTAAAAACCAATAAAATTTTGGGGGGAAAAGAATAAACTCAAATATTTTGGCCACCTAATGAGAAGGGAGGACTCACTGGTAAAGATCCTGATGTTGGGAAAGATTGGAAGCAAAAGTAGAAAGGGACAGCCGAGGATGAGATGGTTAGTAGTGTCATTGAAACAATGAACATGAATTTGGGCAAATTGCAGGAGACAGTGGAGGACAGAGGGGCCTGGAGTACTATGGTCCATGGGGGTCACAGAGTTTGACATGATTTAGTTACTGAACAACAATAATAGAGTCACAGAGTTTGAAAGGACCTATGAAGTCCTCAAATCCAATGACCTGCTCAGTATGGGATTTACTACACCTTGGGTGACTACTCAGCCTCTGTAAGAAAAACTCCAGTGAAGGGGAGAAATATCACTCCATGTGGTAACCTATTCTGCCATTTGACAGCTAAACTAGCATCTTCCCAATGTCTAATCTCTATCTGCATCCTTGATGCTTCTCCCATTAGTTCTAATCTTATCCTTTCTTAAGATATAGATTCCAGTCACCCTTCTCTGAACTTCTTCCAATTTCTCCAAATCTTTCTTCAAACATAATACCCAAAAATTGAGGTGGATTTCAACCGTAGCAGAATGCAGTGGAACAATTCCTCCCCTACGAAATAGAGAGAGGTAAAGTTAACTTAGTGGTGAAGGGTAGTGCGGGATCAAAAATGAAGCCCCTTTTCTCCATGAATAGAAGAGTGAAAATTGGAGGCAGGAGTAGGTCAGGAAAAATGAATGAAATGGGTCTGAACCATGCATAGGTAGGATTTACTTGGACCCTTCCCTTCCAATCCTAAAGAATATATAGGTTGTTTGAAGGCTGGAAGCAGACTGCACATGTAGCAACCAAAGACACCTGTCACAGAAGCGCTGGAGAAGATCAAGCTGGAGTAACTGGAATCCAGAAGTAGCTGTGTGGAAAGACAGTTGGCAGCCAGCTCAGTTGCTTCTGATCCCCTTGCTGCTTGAGGGATGGAGAGAACTAATTTCAAACATGTGGTATAAAAAACCATATACAAGACGTGTGCTGTGGTTTCAGTTTGAGGATTTGGGGGGGGGGGGTGTTTTTCCAGGACAATTGTGTTTACCTCTTGGGGCTCTATTAAAGCAACATGAGATATTAAATGCCATCATGGAGAAGGAGGCAACCTGTAATTCCGGGCCTCCATAGGACTTGTGGCCAAATTCCAGAAAAAATGTGCAAGGGATTAGTTCAAACCTCTGACACGAGCATTCTCATCCTCCTCTACCAGCCAACTGGAAGAAAGGAAGGAAAGAAAGAAGAAATGTGTATTTGAAAGAAAGAAATGTTGCAAAGAAAATAGGGGTCTAGTATAAATTGACCTGTAGGTGGTTTTCTGATTAATTCAAAAGTAACATAGTTCTCAGATGAAAACAAAAACATATTGTCATCTCCAATACAAAAGTAATATTCTGCCTCTCTCCCATCAACTTTGGTTGGACACGTCTTCAGTATGTGGACTTTCCATTTTCTTGGCAACTGTCTGGAATGCATTTGCTGTAGTTCTCTTCTAGAAATTAAGCTAGATCAGCCATCCCACAGGAATTGATGGAAAAACTGAGAGAAATATGGCAGCCAACAGAAGATGAATCAGTGAAAGTTCCAACCAAACCATACAGCAGATCTGGAGAATGACAGAGTGGCCAACAAACTGGAAGAAGCCAACCTACGTACCATTTATCAAAGAAAAGAAACTTTGTGGACATTTGTTTTGCAGAATATCATCTGCCTTTTAGGAAAGACCAGTCCAAAATTGTGCCACAGATGAACAGTTAATAGGGTAGCACTGAAGGCTTTGAAAAGGATACTCAGCTCTTCATGAAAGAAGGCCCTGGCTACTACGGCATGAAAGAAGGCTCCGGCCAGCATTTAAGGGGAGACCCTGGCTAGCACAAAAAAAAGGAGCTTCCAGGGCACAAAAGAAGGCTGGCACAAAAGAAGATAGTGTGAAAGAAGGCCTCAGATGGTAGTGCATGATATTGTGGACATGATGGCAGCTGGACTGGGTCATGGGGACAGCTGGTAGTTGCAGGTAGGTAAGAGCAGAGATAGGGGAGTTGAAATGGAGGCATTCTCTAACCTCATGCCAAGAATGGCTTGGATTCAGTGGGTCCCCACCTCACCTCATAGGATTTGCTTAATGAGAGCAACTAAGACTGCTGTAACTGCTGTCACTAAGTAGAATGGTCATGTGGAATTTCACTTAACATTTCACTTGCTTAGCAGAGGAACTGCTAATTCCTATAAAGGTCATGAAGTGAGAAGTAATCAGTTATTTTTAATGGACATTTGTTTTTAAAAAGCTAACAACAGAGTAGTCATAAACTGTTCACCAAAGATTTAGGAATCTGGCTGTGGCTAATTCAGGGGTGGGCAAACTTTTTGGCTCGGGGCCGCATTGACTTTTAAAATTTGACAGACGGGCCGGGTCAGCACAAGATTTTGGGAATCGCCCCCTTCCCCCTCTTCTCCTCCTTCCCCTCCCTCGGAGGCCCCTGAGTCAGGAGTTGCTACCGCTGGCGCAGCTCCGCGCGCTCCAGTCCCGCGTTGCCTCGGGAAGGAAAGGCAAAAAGGAAGAGCCGCGGCGGTGCTTTGCAACGGAGCAGCGGCACCGGAGGCTCAGGCTCAGCGGCTCCTGGTTTTGCCTTTTCCTTCCCAAGGCAATGCGGGACTGGAGCCGCACAGAGCTGCGCCGGCGGTAGCAACTCCTGACAGCCCCAGCCGGACACCTGAGCGGAGCCGGGCGAAACTGCCTGTTGCTGCTGCCGGAGCACCGCCGGGTCGCCTCCTCCAAGCAGCCTGCCCGCCCACCGGCTTCCCCTCTGCCGCACGGCTCGGGGCCAGGCGCGAGCGCCCCGAAGTTAAAAGGAAGCCGAAAGTTGCTGGGAAGTTGCTCGGGTTTCCGGGGCTTCCAGGGCTTTGCAAAGGCAAGGTTTGCAGGCAGGAGCGTCTTCCCGCCGAGGAGCGGGAAGGGTTCTGCCCGGCGGGCGGGCGGGCTGCTTGGAGCGGGCTGCCGTGCGGCTCGGGGCAAGGCGCGAGCGCCTGCGAGTTAAAAGTTGCTGGGAAGTTGCTTGGGTGCTGGGAGCAGGCTTTTAAAGTGCCGCCCGAGCAAAGTTTAAGCAGCCCGCCCCACCCGCCGGGCGAACCCTTCCCGCTCCTTGGCGGAAGACGCTCCAGCCTGCAAACTTTGCCTTTGCAAAGGTCCTGGAAGCCCGAAACCCGAGCAACTTCCCAGCAACTTCGGCTTCGCTTTTAACTCGCGGGCACTCGCGCCTGGCGGAGGGAAGCCCGGAGCCTCCTCCAAGCAGCCTGCCCGCCCGCCGGGCTTCCTTCCGCCACGCGGAAGCCTGGAAGCCCGGAAATCCGAGCAACTTCCCAGCAACTTTCGGCTTCGTTTTAACTCGCGGTGCTCGCGCCTCACCCCGAGCCGCACAGCAGCTCGCTCCAAGCAGCCCGCCCGCCCGCCGGGCGGAACCCTTCCCACTCCTCGGCAGGAAGACGCTCCAACCTGCAAACTTTGCCTTTGCAAAGCCCTGGAAGCCCGGAAAACCGAGCAACTTCCCAGCAACTTTCGGCTTTGTTTTAACTGCGGGCGCTCGCTCCTCGCCCCAAGCCGCACAGCGGAGGGGAAGCCCAGAGCGCCGCCGGGTTGCCTCCTCCAAGCAGCCCGCCTGCCCGCCCGCCCGGCTTCCCCTCCGCCACGCGGCTCGGGGCTAGGCGCAAGCGCCCGCGAGTTAAAACGCCGAAAGTTGCTGGGAAGTTGCTCGGGTGCTGGGAGCAGGCTTTTAAAGTGCCACCCGAGCAGGACCGCCGAGCCGGAAGCGGGGCACCAAGGCAGGGCAAGGCTCCACCAGCAGCGGCCTAGCTTTAGGTGGCTCCAAGCAGCCCGCCCCGCCCACCGGGTGGAACCCTTCCCGCTCCTTGGCGGGAAGGCGCTCCAGCCTGCAAGCTTTGCCTTTGCAAAGTTTAAGCCTGGAAGCCCCAGAAAAAAGGGGGGATCGGCGGGGACTCACCTTCGGAGAGGTCGCACTCGAAGGTGATTTGAACTCCCAGCCGAGGCCTTTGCAAATTTGTTTTCTTTCCTACCCCTAGATCGCTCCCCACTGTTTTGCAGCTTTGGGGCCACGCGGCACAGGGCAATACGCCACGCCCAGCGATTTTTTTCAGGGGCGGGCCGGATTGGACAGACCAATGGCAGCGATTTTTTTCAGGGCGGGCGCATTGGACAGACCAACGGGCCAGATGTGGCCCGCGGGCCATAGTTTGCCCACCCCTGGGCTAATTGCTATAGCAGAGAATGCCAATCTGTTCAATTTGATGGGAATCCAAGACACGGTTTTCCACAAAGATGCCAAGAAAGCACAAATTCTTCCCAACAAAAGGGACTGAGCTTGAGGCAAGCTTTCTGCAAGGGCTGATTCACCAGAGAAGAAGACTTTAAAAATATCTCGTAAACCAAATGAGTCAGAAGAACATAATGTGCACACAATGTTGATGCCCATTAAACTAATATTTTTGCCCATTTCATTGCAGTGGGTATGCACGGTGAAATCCTTGAGTAAACAGTGGGAATTTCAGCATTGCCTAAATGCCTCATGATATCTGGAAACCCACCCACTTCTCATTATTTAGGGTTTTTTAAACAAAATAAAACAAAATAAAAAAATGACATCCCTAAGAACAAGCAATGGGTATAACATAAGATCTCAAACAGAGTTGTGTACACACAGACAAAAGCAGGTGAAGACATTATCCATGGAATTATTTACTGCAGAACTTTGATTGTGGGTTTGTCTTCTTCATTATGAAATAAAAAAGAAATAGAAACTCTCTAAACTTTAGTGGAAGAAGACAGTAAAGCAGATTAGATTCTCTCCCAGCCTCTTAAAAAAATTGCCAAAAGTTGGGTAGAGAATGTAGTTTTATACATTCTTCAAAAGTCAGGTAGGTAATTAATCACCATTCCATATTAGACAGCAAAGTCCATTTAGAGTCCAAAAACTCAATCCAGGGTTGAACAGTCCAAGAAAACTTGTCACAGCACCACAAAAAATCTGGACTTCACTTCTAGTATGGCTGTGTAAAATAGTCTAAATTTACTTTGACCGAGTAATGTTGGCCATATTTTGTAATGTTGACCGAATAATGTTGGCCACTTCACCGAAAAACACCTCCGTGAAACTATTTGGATAGCCTCATACTGCTATAAGAGAAATCTCCTGTTTGTCTTCTGCACAGGCCAGACCACAATCTCTCCAGACTAGATGGATTTGGGGTTACCCATAGCATACACTGAAGCCATCCTGCATGGAAGGCTGTTGTGCACCAAGAGGTCTTTCCCACTTTAGTAGCTCCTTTGGCAAATGCTATGGTTATATTTCTTGCCTCTGCCTGTCTGTTTGGATAGCTGGTCCAGATTGTGCTTCAGGTGGATTGGCACACACTACAGGATTGCCAAAGCAACCAGATATGGAAGATCTTCAGCACATGCATGAGGAGGTAAGAATTGCTTTGGCAACATTGGTGGAAACTTTTTAAGATGTGTAAGCACTCATATAATGACATTATTGGTGTTCTATAAAGAATGTCTATTCATGAAAAAAAAACCTAAAGTAGCAAGGTATAAGAGCATAGCTCTGCCACTTTGTTATATGGAATTGAGAGCTAGATGTGTCAAGAGAAATATTAAAATAAGCTAAATTGCAGAGCAAATGGAATGTGTATGATAAAGGAATGCTACAATAAAAGAAGAGGAGATAGGGTCATGAATAAATGGATGATGAAGAAATGTGCATTGAATACAAAATTCATTGCCCAATATATAAAAACTGTACACTGAGGTAGTTTAGTCATATAGAAAGAATAAATAATGGTTGAATCACAAAACAAATACATCATGGAAGGGTGAACAAGTCAACAAGAAAAGTCAAGAAAGTCATGGTTGGATGGAGGTGGTGAGATTCTGAAAAAGGGAAGGGTGGGAAATTTAAAGAATAAAATGCAATGTATGAAGAGATGTGTGATCACAGGGGAAGATGTGATGGATTGCGAAGGTACAAAGGTATGAAAAAAAACAGTGAATGATTTTGGTATAAACTAGGTTTAGCTGTGTTTTCTTTAATATCACATGTCTTTGATTTCCTTGGCTGGCTGTTTCTTATCACTTTTTTATACTCTGGCTCACAGGCTTACTCCAAAGGGTAAAGATGACATGCCTAAGTATAGCAAATACTTGGAAGCAATAATGACTCCAAGAGAATAATTGATTAACACTGCTACATCCACCTCTTAGCCTTTGATTTCTCTATCCAGCGACCCTGTGGAGGCCATTCAATTGATGGTTGAAGGGTGCTTTCTAAGCTTGGTTATTTTTTTGCAGACATTTCAAACTAAGTAACTTCATCAGATGGTTGGTTGTTTCAAGGAAGCTCAGGCTGGGTCAAAAAAAATCTGGGAGTCACTGACATTGACTCAGTCTTGCTTTTTCATGATATTCTATGATCTTCCAGTTGCAGTTATATTAATAAGCCAGCTCAAAATCTTTGTGGCCTATGTACAGTATTTGATATGGAGGAATCTACTTAAAAATATACATACTTGGAAGTTACCCTGAAATTTCATCTCAATAATATTGCATTTATTTGTAAATTGCCAAGGCAAATATTGGTAACCAGAAAAGCAGATAATGATTCTATTATAGTAAAGTATATTGATGTGATGTATTTTATTTATTTATTTATTTGGTTTGTCAATTGCTTACAAGATAATAGGTATAAGTAAAAACATAGTTATGAATACATGGATACATATAAGAAAAATAAAAAAATAAAAGAAACAATAGGACAGGGACAGTACGCATGTTGGTGTGCTTATGAACACCCCCTACAGACCTCTTAGGAAAGGGGTGAGGTCAATAGTAGACAGTCTAAGGTTAAAGTTTTGGGGGTTTGGGGAAGAAACCACAGAGTCAGGTAGAGTTTTCCAGACATTGACCACTCTGTTGCTGAAGTCGTATTTCCTGCAATCAAGTTTGGTGCGATTAACCTTGAGTTTGTATCTATTGTGTGCACTTGTATTGTTATGGTTGAAGCTGAAGTATTCATTGACAGGTATGACATTGCAATGTATGATTTTATATACTATACTTAGATTCTAGGTTTTCTAGGTCTAGAATTACAAGTCTCATGGCATAAGGTATTCTGCAACGAGTAGGGGAGTGGAGAACTCTTCTTGTGAAATATTTCTGGACTTTCTCAACTGTATTTATATCAGATACGTAATGTGGGTTCCAGACTGATGAGCTGTATTCGAGTATTGGTCTAGCAAATGTTTTGTATGCTCTAGTTATTAGTGTAATATTACCAGAGAAAAAACTACGTAAGATTAGGTTAACAACTCTTAATGCCTTTTTGGCTATGTAGTTACAGTGGGCTCTAGAACTTAGATCATTAGAGATGAGTACTCCAAGATCCTTGACAGAGTTTGGATCATCAACAAGGTCTTGACTATTCAACCTGTATTTTGTTTTTCTGATTTTTTTTTTGCCAATATACAGGACAGAGCATTTATTTGTTGAGATTTGAAGTTGCCATTTCTTTGACCATTCTGATACACAGTCAAGGTCTTTTTGAAGGGTAGCAGTATTGTCTGTGGTGTTGAATAGCTTTACATCATCAGCGAAAAGAACGCAGTTGCTCTTAATATGATCACAGAGGTCATTTATGTAGAGTATGAAGAGAGTTGGTCCTAGAACACTGCCTTGGGGGACACCACTGTTGACAGGTACAGAATTTGATAGGACGCTCCCAATTTTGACCATTTGTTGTCTGTTTGACAGGAATGCTTCTATCCAGTTATGCAGGTGTCCAGAGATACCATAAGATTTTAGTTTTAGGAGTAGTTTGCCGTGTACCACTGAATCAAAGGTTTTACAAAAGTCTATGTAGATTGCGTCTATTGCTTTGCCCTGATCGAGTTGTATAGTCCATATGTTTTTGCTGTGTAAGAGTTGCAGATTACATGATAGTTTTTTTCTGAAACCAAATTGTTTATCAGAGAGTAGGTTGTTTGTCTCTAAGTGGAGGATGATGGATTGGTTCATAATTGATTTCATGACTTTACAGCAGCATAAAGAGATTGGTTTGTAATTTTCAACTAGGCTGGGGTCTCCCTTTTTGAAGGTGGGGATGACCGTGGCTTGTGATCATAGGTTAAGCAAGGAGCTGGTCCTGAAAGATTTTTCAAAGATTATGCTTAGAGGTTCAGCTATGGCAGTGGGTAGCTTTTTTAAGACGTAGGCACATATTCCGTCTGGTCCAATAGATAGATTTGGTTTTAGATTGAGCAGTGCTTTTTCAACAATGTCTTCTGTAAAATCGATATGTATTAGATCATTGTAGTTGTCTGTGGTTTGACTAGGAAATACTGGGCATGATCCATTGCTGTTTACAAATACTGAGCTAAAGAATGTGTTAAAGAGGTTGGCTTTAATAGTGTCATCGTTGCAGTCTTTATCATTAGGTCCTTTCAGGGGTGGAATGGACCTTGAGTCTTTTAGTTTGTTGTTTACAAAATTGTAGAAAGCACAGGTGGAATTGGTGTGTAGAAGGTTTTCTTCTTGTTTAATGTGATAATTTGTGCATTCAGTCTTTATCTGGTGGCATATATTTTTGTGTCAACTTTTGAAGTTGGCAACGTGACCAGATTTGTTTTTTCCGCCAAAGTGATTTCTTTTGGGATTGAAGTTTCCTTATTGTTATGGGTAATTTGTTTTTTCTGGTTTGGGGAGTTGTACATATAGTTTGATGACACTTTTGACTTCATAAAAATATGTTGTAATGGTCTTCTACAGTATTGCACCCAGTGAATAGAAATTGCCAATCAAGGGATGAGAGATTGTTGTTTATAAGATCATAGTTGCCTTTTTTGAAGTTATAATAGGGGATTCTGTTGTTGTGATGATTTTTGTGTGGACATATTTGAGACAAAAGTCAATCATGTTGTGGTCATTGTTGGAAAAGGGTTTTTTAATTTGTATTCCATAAATTGAATTCAAACTATTGCATAAGATGAGATCGAGGCAGTTGTTAAGTCTAGTGTTGTTGGTTGCTAGTTGTTCTAGTCCCAGATTTGTTACTGCATTGTAGAAGGTTGTATGTGTGGATTCAGTTGTACATTCATTAAGGATCCAGTTAATATGAGGAAGATTGAAGTCACCAAGAAAGATAAAAGCATATGGGCAGGATGCTGCCCATGTTAGAAGTGTATTTAGTTTGTTTGCATGTTTGATGTCATAATCGGGGGCTCTGTAACATAGTAAGAATCGAAATGTGATATTTAAGGACAGTTCACAGACGATGGTCTCAGGAATAGCAAGTTCTTGGATAACTTGGATGTTTTTTAGATGTAGGGACTTTTTATAGAAGATAACAACACCACCTCCTCTACGGATTTCATGATCTGATCGGTAAACATGATAGTCTATTACTATGGGCCATGTTTCACAGACAAATATAATGTCGAATTTAGCCATATTTAGTAAGAGGAGGAATTCAGGCATTTTATTTATAAGGCTTCTTGCATTGAGTAGCTTGCATTTAAGGCCAGTTGTGGTTGGAATTGAGGTAGTTAGGGGAGTGCGTGCCTAGTTTTGAGTGATATTTTGTATATTTTGCTTTGTATTGATTTGCTTTGGGTTTCTTTTGGGGGGGAGTGGGAAGGAGGAGGAAGTTTCTTTTTGAGCTATTATACACTTGATCTTGAGGCCACAAGAGGCCAAAAACGACTAACATATTTTTCCCAGGACTCACTGATGCTCTCTGTGCACTGTGCCAGTTAACCTATTAGCAGCAGATTATTTTATTATTAAATTATTATTATTATTAAATTATTATTAAATTATTGGCAGCAGATTGTATGTTTGCATCATGTAGGAATAAAATAACATGCAGATCTGTGTGTGGGCAGATCTGTACCTGGGACAGTATTTATTGGACTGATCTGAGAAGGAGAAATGGTCCTGTGAAATGCTAATTTAATCACATTTCTGGCTCATTATTTAGGGCCATTTGGAGCTTAAGCTACAAAACTATTTTGGTGATGTTTTTATAAGTAAGAGCATAAGATTAGAAAGCAAAGGAGGGGGGGAATCCTGAGGCAATGTCTGTAAAGTGCCTTCCAGAACCATATTGTGCAAACAAGTTTATTATTATTATTTTTCCATTCCAGATGTTTATAGGATTTCAGTTTTCAAAGTAATTCTTGTTGCAATTGCAAATGGAAACTGGGAATGTTTGCTATACTTTTCTAACAAGTGTTCCAGAACGATATTCTAATGGGGGATTAATTGAGAAATGGAAGGCTTAATTTCCAGCATCCCTCTTGGCTTGGCTATATATTAATTTATTTTGAGTTTGCCCTTCTGGTGCAAACATAAGTATTTGAGGTACGTCACATGTTTAAAATGCATAGTTCCATCAAAGCGACAACAGAGAAACATTAACAAAAGAGGTAGGGATCCCAGTTAAATTCAATCCTTGCCACACACAACAAGAAGCCTGCCAAAATAACAACATTCAAAATGAGCAGGGGTGTCTGCAGGTGTAATGGAATATGTGGATGACCTTGGAGAAAGAGGGGAGGAAATGCTGCCTATTAAATACCCAGAGAAGAGAGGCAGGAACCTCCAGTGACTAACAGTCAGAGAAAGAAACTTAGGTCCCACAAGAATGGTTCAAGCAGCTAAAAGTCACAGCAGGAAGTCTGTATTTTCAGACTTGCAACTTTCTGTTAAGGTAGCCTCACAATAAAGTAGCATTAGTTCAACTGGTTGTGTTTTCTGTCTGGTTTACTCGGGAAATTGGCCTCAGTCTTGCAAGTCTCCTACTCTCTTCCAAAGAGAGGAATTGCAAGAATGGCTTTCAATGCTCAAGGCACCCCACTAACCGCTTAGCATCTGGCAGCCATGTTGTTCCACACCAACAGCAAGTAGCTGTACAGCTGACCAACTGACAGAATGCCATGATACACAGTAATTGGGACAAAATTTGGCTCAACCTGCCACAGCATAACAAACAGAGGCTCAATCAATGATTCAGCATTCCTGTGGGAGCTTGTCAAAGAAGATTTTTTTTTTTTCAGGGAGGAAATCAGAATCAATTCCCCAATTGTGTTGCTCAGTGTGAGATGTTTATGGCAGGCAGAGTGGTGGAGTTTACCACTGATCCAACCAAAGTGACTTTTGGTGCCGAGCTTCATGAAGTTAGCAGCAGCCAAATGGGCAATACCATTCATTGAGGGCAAGTATCCAATGCTGGACTACTATCAAGGCTTCATGTATGAGATGATTTTCAGATTTGCCTGCAAGGATGGTTATGTTTTGATGCCTGATGTAAGCCAGGCAGAGAGCTAACACAAGTCAATACATAATTTACCTCAGAGGATTATCATGAGAGGAGGAGATGGAGGAGACCTATTCTGCAGCACTGAAATTGGCGGGGAGTGGTGGTGGTGGGGTGTTTAAAAAGGAATTGAAAAACTAATATTCTAAATAGTAATTATTGGAAATAAATATTTTTTAAAAAACATGCTTCAATAGAAAAGTAAAATAGATTAAAAAATATGTGTATGAGGGGTCCTTGGTGGTTTCTGAGCTTGCTTGTTTTCTTGCAGATGTTTCATTACCCAAACTAGCTAACATCATTAGACCAGCATGGATGATATTATCTAGTTTGGGTAATGAAATGTCTGCAAGAAAACAAGCAAGCTCAGAGAGCATCAAGAACCTGTCATTTCGACCCTGAGCTACAAATATTTGCCTTTAAATGTGTGTATGTTTGTGTGTGTTTTTCCCACCTAGGAGTCCACACTAATGTCTCTTATTATTTTAACGACCCATTTATATAATATTTTAATTTAAAGATGGCAGAATCTAGCAGAATATCATAAGCAGAATTGGACGTCCAGTAAATGCAGCTGAGTATTACCACTTCCGGATCAGTGGTGGGATTCAAATTTTTTTACTACCGGTTCTGGGTGTGGCTTGGTGGGAGTGTCAGGGGAAGGATACTGTAAAATCTCCAGTCAGAGGTGGTATTTGCTGGTTCTCCAAACTATTCAAAATTTCTGCTACCAGTTCTCCAGAACTGGTCAGAACCTGCTGAATATCACCACTGTTCTGGATCCTATGTGAGTTTCATTAATAAAACCCAGCCATAAATCAACTTATTTCCCTATATTCAATATTTTCCTGTGCTCAGATTGACAATCGAAAGCAAGAAAAGAGAGACTTCAATTCAGGCACAGGCCTGTTCATTCTAACTCTTTCAATGCCCCTCAGATTTAAAATAACTACAATTATAAGCTTGGAACACAGAAGACAGAATTGTTCTTACCAAGAGATTTCATGCGTCATGCAAGGATGACATTTAAACATGCCCTCCCTTTTCAATGTTTTCTTTTTGAAGTATTATTTTTCATTGTTAGCTACAATGTGCTCAAATCCCAGGAAGAGGAAGGAAAAAAAAAAAAAAAACATCTGTGGGAGGTGATGGAGTGGCGGCAATGCCACTTTCTGATTCCTGATCTTCCAATGGATGTTCAGAAGATTGCAATATATTATTTTTCTTAGATTCACAGCAGGAATGTTTATGATAATAACAATGATGTTTATCTTACGAGGATTATGCCGAAGTGAGTTTAATTGTATTAGTCGAAAACAGATCGATGCTGGGGCTGATGTAATATGTTTAGCATCAATATAAAGGTTGCTAAGTGTTAGGCTTTCAAATGGAATTAAGGAGGCAATAGTACAATGGAACATATGGAAATCATTTGGAGTTTTTATGTTTCTTGTCTAGCAAGAAGAATTAGCAAGTTTGCTAGTTTCTGGAGGATCAGAACTGCTATATGCAAACAGATGAGCCTCCTCCTCCTCCTCTTCACATCACCGCCACCATCTCACTATTATTTTCTTCTCTCTTCTTCATCCTCCTTCTCCCTTATCTACCTGAACCTGGATGTATAGAGAGCCTAAAGAAGCCTGACAGCTGGCTGTAGCTTGCAATAATTCAGAACATGCTTTTTAATGGATTATAAAAATGGTGGGATATATACAGTCACATCTCAAGCATGACAGACTGTATATAGGTTGGTGCCAAAAGGCTTTTGTGTTGAATTTATCAATCCACATTGGAAATGGCAGAATAATGGGGATGGCAAAGGCCGGGATTTTATCTGTGCTTTATAAGAATATCCTAATCATGAAGAGACGGGTTCTGCCAAAGATTTTGCTGTACAAAGACACGGAAGGTGAAATCCATTCATTTGGCAATGACGGCATGATGCTGACAAGGCCCTGATTTCATTTCACCCCTACATTTGGATCCACAATCTTCTGAGTACTAAACTAGATGAAAAATGTGAAAGAGTACGCCCAAAATGTTCTTTTAGAATTGAAAGGACAATTTAACTCTTCCCTGTCATGAAAACAACACACATGGACCCTTGACTGTTTTCTGTAGCTCCCGAAAGAAAAGGTTTTAAATAACATAGTGCCATTGTTTTGAAAATGTCTGTGTTAGTTGACTTATTCTCCAAATCACTTCAGGGCAGGACAAAAAAATAAAGGGTGGAAGATCATTAAAGAGAGATCCAACCTAGACCTAAAAAAAAAAAAATCCTGACAATGAGAAGAATTAACCAGTGGAATGGCTTGCTTTCAGAAGCTGTGGGTGCACCACCACTGGAGGTTTTCAAGTAGATTTACAGGACAACCATTTGTCTGAAATGGTGTAGATCTCCTGCTGAAGCAGGGGGTTGGAGTAGACAGTCTCCAAGGTCCCTGCCAACCCTGTTATTCTATATTTTAAGTTCTTCCAAAATCTGCAGTTTTGATTGGATTTATTGATGGGAGGGTTAAGAAATCTGCCTTAAATAACTATAGAGGTTGTTTCTTCTTTCCAAATCTTTACATTTTTCTCAGCTGATAAAATTGAAATGATCCTGATTGTGCCCTCTGTGAAAAAAAAAAGGAAATAGATATATGGTTTAATATTTATTTGAAGAATTTGAGAAGATAAATATGATTTGCATTTCACTCCATCACTGACATAAATCTTCCCTTTTTAATTCCTTCATGCTACTTGCATCAATTCATAAAACTCAAAATAAGTACCTATAGAAGATAGTTACATGGCCACAAGATATTTTACTGTCTAAGTTACAAATTATTATTGAGGAAGATGGATATAAGTTTATGGGAATTTATTCTGGTTAAAATAAAGAACTTCAGAATTCAGCCTTTTTTGGTACAACTTGAAAGCTATTAAGGGAGCTGAGTGAAATTATGGAAATATTTTTGTATCCAAATATCAATTTCAATACTCCACTTAATATCAGAAGGCACAGATATGGGAAATATTAGGTCATCTGACTAACCTTTTTTATTACCAATGAAAAGCTGCCCTGGTAGTATTAAAATAACTGGTAAATTTGTTTTGTGATAAATTGGACCTTTCACAAAATGAGTGCTTTGGAGCAATTTTGTTTGAAATGTAACTTTTTAAAAAACCTCTCTGGAATTTAAAACAAAATTTGGTTAACCTATGAGTACTTCTTGGTCTGGGATTTTTTCAACTTATGCTCTTAATTAGGCTGATCTGTCTCAATGCCACTGCTGCTTGTGGTTAGAGGCTTAGAAGAATGAGTTGAGGTTCCTAGATCAATATTCTACTTTTTAAAGCAATTGACTATAAAGTTTGACCTATAAAGATGAGAGGGTCAAACTATTTTCCAAAAGCACTAAAAGGCAAGACAAGAAACAATGCCTGGGAACTAATCAAAGATAGAAGCAACTTAGAACTAAGAAATTTCCTAACAATGAGATCAATCAACCAATGGAATAGTTTGCCTTCACAAATTGTGAGTACTCCATCACTGGAGGCTTTCAAAAATACACTGGACAATCATTGGTCTGAAATGGTATAGGGTCTCCTGCCCGAGCAGGAGTTGGACTAGAAGACCTCCATGTGTTATTCTATGATGTATGATGTTAGGCAAACTTTACAAGATCAGATTTGAAGTATTTTTATGTAGCAGTGGGAGGTCACCATGAAAAATGCAAAATTCTTTGACGCTTACAAAAATTTATTTTGACCTTTAAAATGTGGATTAGACAGCAAAAAAAACCTGTCACCTGATAGAGTGCTTAATAAAGGGTGGATGCAATTGCCTGCTATTAGAGGTGTAATTCAGAAGTTGGAACATTTTACTCACATGAATTTGGACTCATCTTACTTATTGTCATATTTTGGGCTGAAATCCACAAGATTCTTAACATGAGTTAGGTCAATTAATGCTGATTAAGGATACATATGCTCTTGGTTATATCCCCAGCATTTGGAATCTATCAAGACATCAAAGTTTTGCATTATTATTTTTTTGGGTTCAGGGAGGACAGCCAAAAAGATTATTATACAACATTAGAAAGACAACTCTACACCTGATTTGCAGAAATGAATTGCTGACACGTGTGATCTGTCAGCATTTGAATTAAGGCATTTGGTTGGTTTCAGTGAAAATGCAACTAAAGACTTTTCCTCATTCAGGTTAATATTTTACTTCTTTTTTTAAAAAATGAAATAGATTTCCAGGCCCACACTGTAGCATTTTAGGGAAAAAAATACATTTTTCAACTGTTGTATATGAATGATTATATGAAGGAAAGTTATAAAAAGAAGAGATACATTGTTTCTTTCTTGGACTGAGGAAAACTATGTTTTAGGTTCCATGCAATATTGTGTGATTATTTTCTGATGGCACACAATCCAATATACTTCTATCAAGCTGTTCCAACTGTTCATTTTTCCTTATGGCTTTTCTGCTACGATGTCTAAAAAAGCACTCCAGCAAACAATTCCCAGCTGCCAATTTTGATCCCTTCTGGCTGTGCTTTCCCATGTAACCAGGCTAGGATCACAAGAATACATTGTGAAAGAAGGCAAGAAAGCCAGAGAAAGAACAGCACGATTTCCATTGTTGCAGGAAATCACAATAATGAAGATTCTCTCTCACACACACAACATGCAATATAGTATTTAACTATATATAAAGAGAAAGGAAACCATCAAAGAAATGTACTCTGTGATTAATATTAGCCACACAGTGTCTTTTAGTTGAGGTTTGTACTGTCTTCTTTACTTAATTGTATAGATGGATCATGGCCATTGACCTGCTTAGCAATAGCAAAAGCACTTAGACGTATATATAACTTCACAGTGCTTTACACTCCTCTCTAAGCAGTTTACAGAGTCAACATATTGCCCCCAACAATCTGGCTGCTCACTGTACCAACTTCAGAAGGATGGAAGGCTGAGTCAATCTTGGGCCAGGCCGGACTGAACTGATGGCAGTCGATACTTCACACACTACTCATCATGCTATACTGCACCCAGATTTGGTCACCACATATAAAAAAGATGTTGAGACTCTGAAAAGAATGCAGAGAAGATGCATTAGGGAGCTGGAGGCTAAAATATATGAAGAGCGGTAACAGGAGTTGGGTATGTCTAGTCTAGTGAAAAGAAGGACTAGGGGTGACATGATAGCAGTGTTCCAATTTTTGAGGAACTGCCTCAAGTAGGGGTCAAACTATTTTCCAAAGTACCAGAAGGCAAGACAAGAAACAATGGAAGGAAAATAATCAAGGAGAGAAGCAACCTAGAACTAAGGAGAATTTTTGTATTGGTAAGAACAATTAACCAATGGAATGGCTTGCCTTCAGAAGTTATGGATGCTCCATCACTGAAGGCATTTAAGAAGAGACTGGATAGCCATTTGTCTGAAATTGTATTGGGTCTCCTGCTCTAGCAGGGGGGGTGGGACTAGAAGACCTTCTTCTGTTTCTTCTGGTGGGAGGATTTGGTAGGATTTTAAATAGAAAACAATATACAGTATGTGGTTCAGGGTTAAACTGTCCTTGGTAAGCTCTCAGCTTGGCTGTTTGCTTGCAGATATTTTAGTACCTAGTCAGGTAACATTATCAATGCTTCTGAGTGTGCAGTTTGTTCTCTGGTTAACAGGTAGTCCAAACTGAATCCAAAATTTCCTTTGCTAAGTGAGACAATTGTTAAATGAGCTTTGCTCCATTTTACGGCCTTTGTTGCCACAGTTGTTAAGTGAATCACTGCAGCTAATTTAGTAACATGGTTGTTAAGTGAACCTGGCTTCCTCGTTGATTTTGTTTATTAGAAGGTTGAAAAAGGTGATCACATGACCCTGGGGTACTGCAGCCATTATAAATATGAACCAGTTGCCAAGCAGTCGAATTATGATCATGCAATGCTTGTAAGTGTGAGAAATTGTCATAAGTCACTTTTTGAACTAAATGAATGGTTTAAGTTGAGGACTATCTGTATATGGTAGCTTGCCGTGCCAGTGATGGTAAAGATTTGTGCTTGATAGTTCCTTGAGTAGGGTATTGTTTTCTGCTTGATTGTTTGTCTGGAATAAATCTGCTTATCTAGGTGTTGGCTGCTTGAGGGGGATGTGCAACCAAGCTTAGAGAGCACCAAGGATTTCTATAGGATTTGAAATCGAACCTATCTACAGCATGGCAGATAGGAAAAGATAAGATTTTATAATAATAATGGAGAGCACATAGGCTGGAGGCATATATGGCTTAGTGAAATGTGTGAAACCAGAGCTTGTTGCTTAGCATTATTGCTGAACTTGGTTGATGTGGTTTGTTCAGCAAACCATAGTCTAAACATGCAAAATGAGTCAACCATAGTGTTGACTATCAGGAAATGGGACAGAAGACTATATTCAGTTGAAGTATACGTCTAAAATCCAGGCTTCTGAGAATTGGTGTCAATTTGATGAGTTTCTATAGTTCAGATTACAGGAGAGATGTGATCGGAGACCATGCCTCAAATCCATCTGCTCTTCTTCAACATTTGAACTAACAAATAGGTAGGCCTAATTTGGTTAGCCTCTTTGCTTCAACAATGAGGTCTTCTGCACATGTGTGTGCATAAGTATTCATGCTCAGAAGATCACGACAACCTCCAGATTGAAGCCTTCAGATCAAAGCTGGATTATGTTGATTTGGCAATCTGCTTCAAAGGGTGGTTTGATCAAAGCTCTGTTGAACCTCAAAGATCTGCACAACTCTAGCCCAATAAATAGTTCAGATTCAGACAAGTCATATTCTTGGGACTTGGAAAATCGGACTGTCCGGTGTTCATTGTCCCAAAACTATATCAACTAGGAGTCTTGTATGGTATTTAGTAGTCTTTCTCTCTAATCCCTACTTAACTGAAATTTCAAAAAAGAAAAAAGCCACAGAATTCCAGACTATAAGTAGCACACAGTGGTTGTTTGTCCCAAAATACCACCAAGCTGACTACAGCAAACACAAATTACAAGCTTTGCCTAATCACAGATATGCTACCAAGTCATTTCTGGTTTGCACAAATGACAGTGAGCGGGTGCAGTCTTGCCACTGCTTGAATTTCTGTTTTGAGTTTCGCAGATACTGTATTGGAATGGCTCTGGTTCAGATTTAGAGCAGGAATGTCGTTTGGAACAGATAGGAAGCATTATCTGGGAACCGTCATTATACCATTTGCTGCATATATAATGTCTTTAATTACATATTAATAATCACACTTCAGCAAAACCTGGGCTGCTGTTAAACCATTTAAGGATACTGCTCCAAAATAGATCTTGAGTATCTTATAAGCAGCAATGTCATCATCATCATCATCATCACCATCACCACCACCATCGTTATCCTATTTCAAAGAAGAGACAATGAGATTTTCTCTTCAATTTGCCAAAATAATTTGATAAATTGGACATTGGGCATCTTGACTGGGAGACATTTATTATTTGTTTATTTTATTTTGTTGGCCAAATTCTAAAACCGCCCATCTCCGTCACAGAAGGGCTCTGGGCGGGGTGTACAAATAAAATACTAAAACAGAAAAATAGTACATAAAATTTAAAAAGAGGCAAAGATCAATGTTAACAATTAATTAAAAGGCAGGGAAGGCCTTTCAGGGCACTAACCAGCCTCACAGCTGTGTGTTTGCTATTCTACTGGGCCGGGGGGTGGGTGGGCGGGGGGTGGCAGAGAAACCTTGGTCTGGCTTTACTCTTTTCTCAAGAACCTCTTGGGAACCATAAACTGGACATGGGCCACTAACAATGAATTCTTAGGACATATTGAGAATCCACAATTCCAGGATAAATTTGCAGGAAGTGGTAACAGTGCTTCTTGCCTGAAAGCAAAATGAATTGTAGTACATAGTTGGCTGAAGGAATGCCATATTTTCTTTTTCTTTTTTCTTTTCCTGGCAGGGTTCACAGGCCTATAAAAGTTATGGAGCTGGCAGGTGCTCCCAGCAGACAACATGCAATGGGAAAGCTCTAGTTTGATGTATTTCTGCCAGATAGACAGCTCTTAATAGCATGATAGCCCTGCCAGGAAAAAAAAAAGTGGAGAGGGCAAATTCCTACATATCAATTCTTAGAAGCCAAGTAAAAAGAGGATAGCAAAACTGAAACTCATTGGCATTTGATTTTAGTACCTCTTAAGTTATATCTAACTTTTTTTTTTGTCCTGCTTTCTTTTCAGCAGCTGTACATTTTTAGGACATGAAAAAATTATCAGTTGTATTTATCACTTCCTGTTTCCTGGAAAATGATATGATGTGTCAAAATGCTATCACCAGCATTTATTTTTTTAAAAAACAAAAAGATGAAAACATCCAGGATTAAATGTCCGGAGTTCATGAAGTCTTTTGAAAAGACAAAGAAATACAATACAGATTGAACCCCTCACCATTTTATCTATGTATTTGTGTGGCTGCCATCTTGACTTGACACCCCCATACCCCCACACATCAAATATCCTTGACTACACATATGTAAGATGGAAAGAATACAAATTGGCAAAAGAATTTAATGGGGCTTCTGTTTTGCTAGGAATCCTGGGTTTTGGGCTGTTCCCTCTCTGAAACTGAGGATGAAAAAATACAAGCAAGCAGATCAAAAGAAAACAAGATGTATTCTAAGCAGGCATGCAAATAGAATTACAGAAATAGCTTTCAAAAATCATTGAAAATAGCTGCAGAATTAGTATATGGATCTCTCCTCCAAGTAGGAGGGTAGTTGCTTTAACACTTTGCCTACCACACTGCTCATCATCAGACAAATTGAATGCATATGTTAATTTTTCTATACATATAAAGTACAGATGAATGGAAGCTTAGAAACTCAATAATGTAATGTTGGAAATGTAATCAAATACCAGGCACATATTATCACATGTGGTGGACATGTAGACAAGCAAAAAAAAAAAAAAAAATTGGACGAAAGTGCATACGTGGTTAGAAAAAATGTTAAGACAGTATATAGATTATAAGCCAGAATTATTTTTAGTAGGCATAATATCAGAAAATTATGATAAAGGGAATGTATATTTAATATTGCATGTTTTGACAGCAGCAAGAATTGTATTTGCACAATACCGGAGAAACGAGGAAACATCTATAGAAAAAGATATAATTAAAAAATATTAGACTGTGCAGAAATGAAATAGACTAATGATGAAGATAAAAGAAAAAGACACAGAATATTTTCTGTGGGGACTGGTTTTATCAATGGTTGGACAATAAAGATAGAAACTAAGAACTGACTATTATGTAAGCAAATTGACCCAGACAGTATACTGTTCACTAAGCACTTATTGTATGGAAAGAGAAAATATATAAATAAATTGAAAAAAATAAATGAATAGTGTATTTACATAGAGAAGAGAAGACATGTAAGTGTTCTTCCTAATTTGTTGCAATGACCATGCTCACTAATATCCCAAAAAACTGGAAACTATCAGATTAGTTATTGATGGTCATTGACTTAAATTCAATTTGTACAACATTGCAGTCAGATGCATTGAAAACAAGTGCTGTGTTGTGCAAATCTGAGATGCTAAAGGAATCGTCATTTATTGTTATCGCTGAAGCTGAGTCTAGCCAGATCACCCACACCTAGGTGGATATTCTTTCAATTGTTACCATTTCAGGCTTGAGGCTGAATGCTTGAGTGAATTTCTGTGGAAGATATTACATTAGGGCTAGTATAAAGGGCCTTACTTCACTGGAAAGCTGAGCTGTCCTGAAAGCACTGCTATAGTTGATTGATTTTTGATGTTTCATTCGCATATGTGAGTCACTTAACATTATGCAAGCATATCACTTACACTCGGTCCTCTCCATTAAGAAAGGAATGATAGAGAGAATGAAGGAGAATGACAGTGCAAGAGAGATCAGTTACCCCAGGAAAGGTATTTTATCCTGTAACATGAAAAGATGACATCAGTTACAAAACTATTTATCACAGGTGATTGTATTACTGCTGACAAGCAGTGTGGGACATAACGCTCCAGACTGCGCATAACATTGGGGAAGGTTAGGATTAGCTTTCTGAACAGGAATCATTAATATCCATTCATTTGCTATTGAAAAAATAAAAGAACAGACTACAGTGAGTGTGCAAAGGCATGGTGATAAAACTCTGGTCCACAAATTAAGTTTCCTCCTTCTCTCTGTTGAGACTCTCACTAATCCATGTTATGGTTGTCTCAAAGGCGCTTTTTTCAAAAGGCAACTGGACTTCTTGTTTTTCCTTGAGGAAGAAGAAGAAGAAAAAGTTTTGCTTGTCATCCAAGAAGCTCCATCAGCTGACAGGGTGGGTGGGTGGGTGGGTGGAAAGATTCTATTTCTTTGCAATCGTCTAGTCATTACCACTCTCTCTAAGAGCTGTTGAGGCCACCTGAATCCTGGTTTCCATTTGTGGCCTAAGTGACTGTTTCTTTCAATCTAGGTATACACTCAGCATTACGACCCTTATTTATTTATTTATTTGTTTGTTAATTTGTTTGTTTCTTATATTTGGCAAAAGTACAATTCTCAATCATTTACCTGCATTAACCAAGAGGCGCATGGCATAAACAAAGAAACAAAGACCACTAAGTTACCTCAATCAGATAATAATGTCTTGATAATCTGCTTGGTGGTTAAAAGAAACAAAAAGAGGGGAAAAGGAAATCATTATCAAATCGTCAAATTATTAGTCAATGATCAATATTGATAGCATGTTCCTCACAGTTCAAAATGCTGAATTTAAGCCTTAGATAACATCTTAACTAATGGAAACACTACAATTACTGGCTTATTAGATGTTATTGCCTTTGTTTTGATATTTCCACTGAAAATTAGTCACAAATATTCAGGAGCACATTGATTCAGAATGAACAGAATCTTTTTTTTAGAATGACTGAACATCTTCAAACATGCTTGCCTAGGCATTGTTGTTGTGTTGTTGTGTTGTTGTTGCTACATTTTTATCCCACTACTTTTAAAAACAAGTTCTAGATCAGGCCTGTCAAACTGGTGGCCCGCAGGCTGGATATGTCATGTGCAAGCCACGCCCACCCCAGCTCCGCAAAGGCAAAGGCAAAAAAAATCACAATCTGGCCTGTGATGCAATCGAGTTTGACACCCATGTTCTAGATGGACCACTCTATAAACTGTCCCAAAAAAAACTATGAAAACAATCAAAAATTCTGTCAGCATTATTGTTTTCTCAGTATTAACTCAATGCAGGGCATCTGCAGATCACAATCAAAATAATCAAGATGAAGCTTGCGATGATACAACCAAAAGTCCGCCTGGTTTTATATACAACTCATGTAATATGTAAATTTCAATCACACTATCATTTTGATATTTTAGCCAAACCCTGTTGACACCTTGAATCAATTGCAGGAAGTATGTAAGATAATCACTTTCCAAAAACAAAAGTTGACCTTTTGATTTATTTCACACTCCAACCAAGCACTTGATTCCATGCTAAAGAAAACAAAGATATTGCAGACTCTGCTTTGGGAATAATGATGATCAGTCTCCCAGCACGAAAACATGACCATTTATTTATTGTTTCATTCTATTTATTCGGCTGCAATTTCAAGCAACTCCCAACAGTTCAGATAATGAAAGATATATAGCAAATGAATGCAAAAATCAAATCAAATGTAGAAACAAAATATGATAAGCAGAATGGTGAATTCTTAAGATGTCTTGGTTTGGCTTGTGCTATCTTAGCCATAGTAGTTGCAATTTTGAAATATTCTAGAAAAATATCAGACTCACCATTCCCTAATTCACTTAATATTTATTTAATTAATTAATTTCCTAGTTCTTAACCACCCATCTAACTATTATGGGCAATTAGGCTTCCTGACTGAATCGTGTTGCAATAAGTTAGAGAAATTCCTGATTTTACTGACCATTATTCGTTGGCGTGTCCCTTACAGATAAGGCAGTCTTCATTCCAAAGAGCAGAAATCTTTTGAAAATAGAAACATTCAATGTGTGCATTAAAGTTTAGAATTTTCAAGAATACAGAACACTCAGCCTCTGTCTCAAAGAAACAGATTCAGGCTGAAGATGTAACAGAGTTGAAAGCACCCTAATCTTACTAAGTCTGGGAAGTTATTTCAAAATCTGGCTGTAATTTATCATTTTCTCTGCTATAGCAGGTTTCACATAAAAATACTTTCCTGTATGAAGCTGATAGACCTGCTACACCAAAATCCTAACTCATCAAAAAAAATACCACAATTATAGCTGAATTCATTCTTTCTCCACAGATTTGTATTATTAATCTAGACAGCCATTATCAGGTTTAGCTGAGATTTGAGTTGAGACTATAAACCAGAGTCAAACTCACATCATCACATCGTGGCATCACATGACATTTCGGAACTTCTTTTCCCTTCGCTATACCAACACCATATAGGAAGGAACTATTTTTATCGTAAAGTTACAGAAGCAGAATCTTGCACATCTGGATGTGTTTCTCCCTCTCTCCCTTTGTGTGAACTAGGAATGGGCTTCACTGAGACATTTGTTCACATTACATTCCTGGCTCAGGCTTAAACCCTGTTTATCTAATCGCTATCTTGGTAGCTTCTCTTTCACCTGTCCTTCAAGGCCACTCCTTAATCCCTCTACAACTGGGGAAAGTTTAGCATCTATCTCAACAATGCCAAATAAATGAATAAATAAATAAATAAGTTAAAGGCACATTGTTATTCCAAACAAGAAAATCATCAGATGGTAGAATGCAATCAAACTTGCAAAATTCTCCTTTTGTTTAATCAGATTAAATGAGGCCAATTGAGAAATGTGTTCTTGTCAGTCTGTCCATCCTTCTCCCCCTACCACCACCACATAGACCACTGGAAACCATTGTTCAGTTTTCATACAAATACACTGTTCTGACCAATTCATGTAGTGCAGGGTGTCAAACACAAGGCCCTTGCAGGGCCAAATCTCGACCCGCCAGACCTCGTCTGATGGCCCAGTGCCGCCGCCAGCCTTGCAGCCTCCCCCTTTTTTTCAATGAATTTACTCCGTGACTGCTCAAGTTAAAAAAAAAATATTTACTTACCTTCCGGGACCTGGCCCGACTTCTTCCCTGCCCGCACTGCTCCTGGGTGTCGGACGTGGCGTCATCACGTGACGTCCGCCCGACATCTCCAGGGATCAGAGGAGCTGCGCGACACCGCGGAGAGGAGCAAGAAGAAAGAAGTAAAAGAAAGAAAGAAGTAAAAGGTAAGTAAAGTAAATGGAGGGGCAGATGGCTGGGCACTATAAAAGGGGCAGATGGCTGGGCACTTTAAAGGGGCACATGGCTGGGCACTTTAAAGGGGGCACATGGCTGGGCACTATAAAAGTTAAAAAAGGTAATGCCTTGTGTTTTCCATATGTTTAATAAACAGTGTTTGGCAATATTTGTATGTTTAAAAAAATTAATGTTTGTTACCAAAAAACATTTTTCAATACATTGTACAATAGTTGTACATTTGAATATCTACTTGTCATTATTCTGACTATGTTTCTGCTTTCAGAGCTAGTTATTACTTACATTATTACAAAAAACAGTAATAATTGAATGCAGTGACATTAATTTATGATAATAAAGAGTGGACACATAGACCTACAGATACAACCGGCCCTTTGATGGGGACCAAACTGCTGATGCGGCCCCGATGAATTTGAGTTTGACACCCTGATGTAGTGGAATGCTATTATATTTTAATATTCACTAGGAGCAGTTCTTAATTCACAAAAGACATGCAGAAATACATATGAAAAGCAAAGCATGTACCCAACGCATAAATTAATGCAAATGACATTAAAACACCATACATGAGAAACTGCTTTCAAATGTGCATGTCTAAAAAGTAGTGTATAAAATGTGTATTTTGTAGAATAAAAATGATGATGATTTTCGGGTGGCATTTCAGAAATATGTTGAATTCACATGTGGAAGCAGGATGAATAATTGTGTTAGTGGGAAAATGGAAAACAGTCTCCAGACTGTTTTAGATTTTGATGTTAGCCTTGCTGATGTCTAGTTTGTATGGTCTCTTGGTTTTATTTTTATTTTATTCAATATGTTTTAGCTCAATTTTATTATGAACTACCTAGAGAGCTTCAACTATAGGATGGTTTAAAACATTTAACAAATGATGCACAAACAAATTTGGGTAGATTTAACCATCCCTAAACTATAAAAGCATGGGTATTTATATTCTTTAGAGCAATCAAGTAATGGAGAGCTGCTGATCAAATCCAAATAGTGTATGTGCATGAAATGTTTTTATCCTATTCCTTTATTCCAACCCAAAGTGATAATCATATAAATAATTCATACATATAAAGGGTCTGCTTCCACCTTGTTGCAGATAACATCCTGAAAAGGGCATAAAATGTTCATGAAAATAAGATATCCAGTCTAAGATAGCTGTCATATTTTATCAATTATCAATTTACTTAACTCAAAGAGACAAGAGTGTGATGAGGTTCATAAACTGAAAATATAAGGCACTTCATTCAAGATGAATGGAATACTGTCAAGAAATAAAAGGCCAGGTAGGTTCACATGGAAAAAGCCAACAAAGGATGCTAAAGAAAAATGCTGGCTTTCCATTAATGGTACAGAACTATTCAGTGAATACAACTGGTTCAAGAAATTGAGAACATGAGAAACAACCTTTAAATGTGAATTTAGTTCATCAGCTCAAAAAATTCCAGGTGATTCAAATATTCAGTACCTTTTGAGTTATGTCCACTCAAGCAAGGGCAGGGATCATTCTTCTGTTAATAGACTCATGCTGTCAGGTGTAATCTCATCACTTGGTGAGAAAAGCTACAAATAATGATAGGAGAATCAGAGCTCAACCTGGATTAAACTATCATTTGCATTCCTTCAACTTTTAGGCATCTTTTCTTTATTTTTTTCTTTGACTCCCCACTCTTCACTTCTCAATCTCCCTTGTATCTTTTTCCTCTTCCCTTAGGAAACCATCAAGGGCATTGATATGGCCCTGATCACAAGGCTTATAATGTACAATTTGAATAAGAGAAGAGAAAAGCAAATTGGCTTGCCAGCTGCAAAGCTTATATGGAACCTGACTGATCAGCTTTCAGTGGGATTTAAGAGGGGGAGAAATGAAATCTGAGGCTCATAGTTAATGTATCTGATTTATATTCCACTTCTTATTTAGGAGCTCAAGGCAGTTTAGATTACATTCCATCCTCCTCCCATTTTTTCCTCCACAATAACAACCCTGAGCTGCAGGTTTTGCAGAGACAGACTAAATAATCCAAAGGCATTCAGCCACTCTTTGCAGTTGAACCAAACTCTGGGACTCACTAATGCCAGTCCCACATCTTAACCACTAAACCAAAGTGTAGTTCTAGACCACTAGACTGCTGACAGATAAAGGCAAAGGTGAGAAAACTGGGGTGTTTTTTTCCTCCTGAAGTATTTGCCCAATTGGGAATCTACCCCCTCCAGCTAACTTAGCCATTCAACTGATTGTTTGGCATCATAGGCAATATGAATGTAAAGTGGCTGGCAAGTTTCAACAACACAACATTAGCCAGCAAAATGGCAGGAGGCAGGTTGAACTTTCAAAGAAACTGAGACTAGAAAAGAGATTGAAGGACCAGCCCAGAAGCCACAACCAAGGAAGACAGTGGGAATAAAACTGCTAGTTTTACATCCCAAGGAAAGGCAGTTCTAGTGACCAAGAGATGGGGAAGAGTTGAAATGTTTAAGTTTGCAATGGTGGCAAACACCTGTAGCTCAGGGGTAGGATGAGAGCGGAGGTTCATTCTTTGAGCTTGTGTCTTGGTTTCTGAATGTAATTCCCTAAATTCCACCGAAGATGTTATCTAGCCTGGTAATGAAATGTTTAAGTGTCTATTTTTTACTGATCTACGGCTCTAAGCTCAGTCTATTGTGTAAAGAATCTACTGAGTGAGTTGAATAGTTTAGCACTGTTTGGAGTTCCAACATGTTATACTACTCATGGGATTGTATGATGTTCCGTAATGACGGTAAATTTATCAAAAAAATTCACAACAAGAAGTGGAGGAGGGTTTTCAGTTCTCACCCAGAAGGAGAGAATTCACCTGTATGAGATCTTTTAAGGATGAAAGAGTTGGAAGCAGGCTTGGTTGGTTCAACAAGAGCTGAAATGGTTTGATTAGAAAAACCACCTCTAAAATTCTGGACTGGCTTCTGTGCTAGAGCAACTTCTACTTTTAGAAGACTTCAAGCAATATTCCAAATATTGATTAAAAATTCTAAAGTTCAAGCCCAATGGCTATACTTCTTGCCCTGTCATTAGCGATCACATTTTGTTTCCGTGATCTCAGGGCAGCAAGCACGTCCTCTTTTATTTTCCTCTTTTATTTTCAAACAGCCGTATGAAGTTGATTAGACCAAAGGAAAATGAGTGACCCAGAGTTACCTCAAATGCAACAGGAACCATAGCTCTTCCATGTAAACTTGGCATGCTTTAATTTAAAGTTTCACTTCTTTGTGAGATCCTCCCCCCTATGCCCCCCCACACACACACATACTGTTCTTTTCCAAAGAGGGTTGATTTGCTTCTTTTTTAAAACAAACACATACACACAAACCAAATTGTAACTTCAAAATAACATTGCTCCTCTTTTTGCCTGTATCCAAAACTGGCTGAGAGCCAACCTTTGTCAGTTTCACTCCATACTAGAAACCTGTATACCCCGCTGTCATTTCAGGCAGATTATACCTCGGGGAGTGAGAAAAACTGGAGTTGTGCCAACTCCCTTCAGGAAACAGCTCCT